>NW_003299118.1:46349-144269 GCF_000151645.1 Tuber melanosporum | reverse complement strand
AGCAGTGTCGTTAACACGTCCAGGAACCTGATCGTGGCCCGTCATTGTCGGAGTTTGCGCATACGGAGTGCACTTGGTGTTATAGCCTTTGACTGTCTATTTTCTACCTAATAATTTTACAAATCAGCATTTCTAGCAAGGGAGAAACAGAATTCAACAACAAACCTCAGCTTGACTTTGTCTCAATCAGGCTCGTCTTGCTCTGGTTCGAAGGGTATTTGGATTTACGGAATCCGGTCGGCTTGGACGTGAGGGGCTCATTGTATTAAAATTGTTGACTCGAGGATCAAAAGTAAGGAGAAGTTTTAAAGAAGACTTGAACTTTGTACGATAGAAAAGGCAGACTTCGACAGACAGTATTTCAATATACTTGGTTGAACGGTTACTTCTTAGTTCCTCAGTACACCCTCGAAGCCTCCTTTAGTTCACAGCTCTCGCCTCCTCTCTGGAAGAGCAGGCTACCTGCCAACTATCGTACCTTTACCGATAACGTGATTAGCACCTTGCGAACACGTTACATTTTTTTAACCTCAGCAAGTGGTTAAGAACCTGTCCCCGGATTTAGGCCTGATCAACCTATCGATATCCACCTCAGAACGTGAGCGGAGAGAAGCGGCAGAATCACAGCACATTCGGCTTCATCTCAAACCCAAGATAGAGTCTTTGACGACCAGGAGTGGGAAGCAAATCCCACGGTAAGACCTTACAAGGAAGAAACAACCCCAGAGCTCTGCTAAAGAGCCGGGCGATCCTGCAAATACGGAAGATACACAACCTCCAGGAGAATTCCCTTCTACTCCAGCAAAGAAGCCTTCCTTTGAACCTCCAAACGACCCCGAATCTAGTAGCGAATCAGATATGGCTAGCACAGGAGGAGGGCCTTCTGGAGGAGGGAAATCTCGTGCAAGGCCTGAAGAAGAGGAGGTACCCGCAGCATTTGAACTCCCTAAGTTTAAACTCCACCACCCGGCGAAGTTTACAGGAGAAGGAAAAGACCTCAAACCTGAAGCCTTTGAACGATGGGCAACAGAGCTTGCACACTTCCTACTCTTACAAGGAAAGGATGTGGAAGACCCTACAACCGGGCTTATCATTGGATCATTCTGTGAAGGAAAGGCCACCGACACATACCACCAATGCTATAAGGATTTCGGCGGGAATGTAAGATTAAGAGGATCTACAGTTCTCGATTACCTGAAAGGATGATTCCAATCCTCTATAACCAACGACCTCTTATACAACAAATTCAACCAGCTCCAGCAAGTTAACGGAACACATGTTAAGTGAATTACCAATATGGCTACGGACTTGATAATGTATAAGGACCGAATGGAGAGAGGAAGCATCTCCTAATACATCCTGAAGCGACGATTCTACGACACTATGCACCCTATCCTCCGGCGAGAAGTAGAACCACTCGAGGAAGACGGCGATGATATTGCAGTATTAATTTCAAGAGCAGAACGAAAGGACACCATTCTCCATGAGACCAAGGCCTACAAAACATAGACACCCTCTAATAGGATCAGCCAGCCATGACACAAAGCCTCCAGCAACTCTGAAGGCGATACCGCACGGGTTTTCAAGAAGAAAGCAAAAGCCTCCAAAGAATGGAGACGGCAAAAAGGAGAATGCTTTGAATGTGGAAAAACAGGGCACATGGCAAAGAACTGTCCTACGAAGAAAGGAAAAGGAAAGGCTATTAAGAAAGAGGCGTCGGCCAACAATGTTGAAAGTGATAACGCCGAATCCAGTGAATATGAAGAGATCCACATTGGATATATCGATGTGGAATGCAACAGTGTTCGACCTCCGGCTACATTCAAAACACACACCGCTCTAGAAGGTACTATCCTGATCAATGGCATAAGGGCTCGAGTCCTATTCGACACTGGCGCAATCGGAAGAGATATGATCAGTAATGCCTTTGTCTCTGTCCATGGACTCCCAACCCGAGACCTTAACCAACCCATACCAGTCAATAAGGCAGTAAAAGGATCACGATCCACAAGCCATAAAACCTGTTCTGCGACTATTCGACTTGGTTCTGCTATACTACCCCCCCAGGAAATGCTGATTGGAAACCTAGCCAAATACGATGCCCTAATAGGCATGCCATTCTTGAACCGCCACAAAGCTATAATCAGGTGTGGGGAATCAACTATCGATTTCCCAGATCAGAAGGTCAGAGTCTCATGCAAGCCAACAAGCGGAGAGTACCGAGCCACAGTCTGTGAAGCAACTACCCAAAAACTATTGGATGAATACTCTGATGTTTTCCCTGACTAAATACCCGAAGAACTACCGCCTATGAGAGAGGTGAACCATCACATCCGCCTTCGAGACCCCTCCAATCTCAAGAACTAACCCACCTACTCTATTCCTGACGCATACAAAAGCCCACTTTGTGATTGGATCAACCAACAACAAAGTAGAGGAGTCATCTACCAGGCAGAAGCCCCAGGTGCCGCTCCCATGTTTGTTCAACCCAAAGCAGATGGTAAAAGAATCCGCCCCTTGGTTGATCTCAAGTTACGAAACGATAACACGGTTATGGACAGCTCCGCTATTACAAACCAAACCCAGATCCTCAATGCAGTTGGACGGGCTAGGTTCCAAACTAAGATTGACCTAAGCGATGCCTACTTCCAAACAAGGCTAGACCCAGAAAGTGAATGTTGCAACAGTTTCAAAACGCTCTTCGGAAGTTTCATTAGCCGCGTTATGCTACAAGGTGATATGAATGCGCCTGCCACCTTTATGCGAATTATGGAGAACCTCCTAAGCGAATACCTCCACCATTTTGTTTGGGTTTACATTGATGACATTCTCATCTTCTCGAACACCAAAATAGAACATGCCTACTATATAGGATTAGTTTGTACCAAACTAAGGGAAGCTAAATTTTACGCTAGCAGAAACAAATCAATCCTGTTTGCCGACAAACTCGATATTCTAGGACATGTTATAGATGATGAAGGAATACATTCTGCCCCAGGAAAAATAGCTTGTTTAACGGAATGGTCAACACCCCGGAATCAAAAGGAACTCATGCAATTCCTAGGACTAGTCAACTATATTTCCCAGTTTCTCCCACACCACGCCACTGTGACAGCGCCGCTCACAGACCTTACTGGCAATGCATAATTTGTCTGGACCCACACTCATGACCAAGCATTTACCAACATCAAGGAATTGATTAAAAACGCCAACGTTATTCAACCTATCGACTATAGTAAACCAGAACCGATATGGCTGATTACTGATGCATCGGATGTTGGAGTTGGAGTATGGATAGGGCAAGGAGCCTCCCATGAAATGGCAAGACCGGCGGCATTACACAGTAGGAAGTTCACTAACTCACAGATGAACTATGGAACAACAGACAAGGAAGCCCTTGCTGTGATTGATGCTCTCGCCGCCTTCAACCACATCCTGATGGGCAATACCTTCACTATTGTTACCGACCACCAACCCCTCACCAATGTTAAGACAGAAAAGATACCCGGAAGGAGAAGAACAAAGATGGATAGGTGAAATTAGCAAATACGATGCAAAAATTATCTACACCCTGGGAAGAACGAACTATTTAGCTGATGCTCTCTCGCGCCTATATGAGAATTAAGACATCGCAGACCGCCCTCTCGTTCACGACCACACAAGACAAAGCGAGGACAGCCCTGACGACACCTCCTATGAACATAGAACCATCAATGGCTATCGCCAGCTATGCCGCTCCCTCCAAACCTTTCTCTTACACCATGTACAGTGCAGCCGGAACAGAACAAGGAAAAGACATTGATGTAGAATGGAAAGACAATTGCACGCTCTGCAGCACACCTCCTCACGAACTTGAACAAAGCAGACTCCACTGGTCCTACTGTTATCACGACACCTGCCCTTTTCACCAGACTGAGATCAAGTTCGGCAACAGATACCAGCGACCGTACTATATGCCTGCTGACGATTCCAAAGACACCAGTTTCGACACCGCAGAAGGAGCAGAAGAAATGATCAATGAAGATGAATCGACCCAACCTCCTCATACCCTTAATCCTGTTCCAACACGATACCAAGGTCTTGAAGAACTTGAAAAAGCAGCAGCCTGCATGGATGCAATATCCTATTTACACCTCCCACAGTCAGCCCCGCCATCCTCTCCTCCCATAATTGATTCACAACCACTATATGGTGGGCTATTACGAGTATATAACAATGAAACCATTGTCTCGGTCATACCCCCTACTATTCCTGAGCATTGGCGTCAACTCTATGAAACCTTTGAGAAAGAAGAAGCCCCTATCAAACCAATAAGAGGATCCCTAATCGAGGATGAACGAGATGTTAGATCGACCACAGAAGAATTAACCTCCTCTTTCCGAAGCCAAATAATAGCAGGATATCGCCATGACCCGATTTACTTCAAAGCCATGGATAGCTCCAGGCATGGAGATCTTGCTCCTTACAACATATCAAACGGAATGGTGTATACCAGTACCCATTATGGTGAACATTGCCTATACATACCAAAAGGCCATATGTTCAACGGAATGACGATTAGAGAATATGTTATATCCGAGATTCACAACAAAGGACACCACAGCGCGGACCGCAACCTTTAATATGCTTCAGAATATGTTTACTGGCCTGAGATGCGCAAAGATTTCCGTGATTTCGTCAAACAATGTGAACTCTGCCAGGCAAACAAGGAGCGAACAAAACTACCTGAAGGAAAGGCACAGACCCTCCAACTACCATGTGAAATATTCGAATCATATGCTATCGATTTCGCAGGACCATTCAACAAATCCGCTGGATTTGACACCATCTTGGTAGCTGTGGACTGATTTTCTGGATATACCTGGCTCATTCCAATGAAAGTTACCAATTCCTCCAAAGACACCTGGAATAACCTCCAATGATACCTGTTTACCCCCCATAGGTACCCCTTATCTATTGTCAGTGATGCTGATCCCCACTTTACCGCCAGGTTCTGGAAGCAAACCTTGACCTCTCTCGGAATAAACTATATTATGGCTGCCCCTGGACATCATTAGACAAATGGCCAAGCGGAAAGAAAAATTCGCGAAGTTAAGACCGGAATTAGGAATATGATCCATAAACGACAAACCAACTGGGAACCAGCCCTTGTTGAGCTCGCTGCATATATCAATGCCGAATTTTCAGATACCTTGGGGATGTCACCATACAAGGCAGTCTTTGGCCGTCAATACCCCCTCCTACCTACAACACTATTTAAGAACTCCTCAGTCCCTGCCTCTGATGACCATCTAAACCGCCACCAAGCAATTCGGAACGATGCCTTCGAAGCTGTTAAGGCTGCCCGATTCTGAAGCACCACTACTGCTCAGAAACGACGACGCAAACATGTCCCCATCTCACCAGGAGATATGCTCATGGTTCATGGTAACATGTTCATTACCAATGTCGGACGCAGTAAGAAACTGCAACCCCGATGGCGCGGACCCTTCAAAGTCATATCCTTTGACGAGCATACAGAGAACTACACCGTCCAAATGGATAGACGCATGTACCGCCGCAACACTGCAGTCTTTCACGCCTCAGCTGTCAAGCGATTCCATCCAAATGACTACTCTAAGTTCCCTGGAAGAACCCACTCCCGACCCGAACCTATCATCATTGAAAAGAAAGATGAATGGGAAGTTGAAGAAATCCGAGATCACCGCCTTTGGCATGGAAATGATCAATTCTTAGTCAAATGGAAGGGATATCCAATGAGCGAAAACAGTTGGGAACCACTGGAAGGACTAGAGCACGCTATGGATATGGTGAATGAATAGTGGAAAGACAATATGCCGAATGGATCCCTTCCTCCAACAATCAACTACATCACTATGTGCTGGACACCCACGATGCCAGAAACTGAGTGATGGCATGCAGAACTCGAAACTAGAGATGTATTTTGGGCACTATACTTTGAGTCGGAATTCGAGAGTAGCGATGAGGAGAATCAAGCTATGGAGCAGGCTCTTGACAACTTTATCTAGTCACCAATCACCATCCGAATACCATAACGATGTCAAACTATGTGGAGCTCAATGTGAGGCAGTGACAACAGATTGTTGGACTGTTGTTGAACCGCGATGCTATCCAACTTGAAGACTATTTCGAAATCCTCTGGATTGACTACTGTCCTGATTGTGATCATGCTTGGGTTGATGTACAGCATGAATCTGGTATTCGTGACTGCTGTGATTTAGATTTCTTCGAGTCTAAGTGTTTCCTTAGAGTTTCCTCCTGTCCCTGGTGTGATACTTATGATGAGGAATTTCTTGCGGAAACTGAAGCCATGAGTTTCTCGGAATCCGCTTTTGATGATTATTAGGTTTTGTTTGTTTAAACAGTTGTTTTGTTTTAGGGAATGTAACTGGTACGGGTACTCGGTTATTGGTTTTGTTTTATGTTTTGTTTTAAGTATCGCTTTGATACTTGGTTTGTTTTAAGTATCGTTTGATACTTGGTTTTGTTTTATGTTTTGTTTTTAGTATCGCTTTGATACTTGGTTTGTTTTAACTATCGTTTGATACTTGGTTTTGTTTTATGTTTTGTTTTAAGTATCGCTTTGATACTAAAGAAGTTTTACCAAAGTGTATCGCTTGCTACCTTTGATTAGTTTCGTTCATGCTAGACATGAACAGATTTGTGTATTTAAAGACGGCCTGTTTCTACAATAGAAAAGGCAGACTTCGACAGATAGTATTTCAATATACTTGGTTGAACGGTTACTTCTTTGTTCCTCAGTACATCCTCGAAGCCTCCTTTAGTTCTCAGCTCTCGCCTCCTCTCTGGAAGAGCAGGCCACCTGCCAACTCTCGTACCTTTACCGATAACGTGATTAGCACCTTGCGAACACGTTACACTAGGCATGAACAGATTTGTGTATTTAAAGACCGCCTGTTTCTATGATAGAAAAGGCAGACTTCAACAGATAGTATTTCAATATATTTGGTTGAACGATTACCTCTTTGTTCCCCAGTACTCCCTCGAAGCCTCCTTTAGTTCTCAGCTCTCGCCTCCTCTCTGGAAGAGCAGGCCACCTGCCAACTATCGTACCTATTACCGTTAACGTGACTAGCACCTTGCAAACACATTACATTTTTTTAACCTCAGCAAGTGGTTAAGAACCTGTCCCTAGATTAAGGCCTGATCAACCTATCGATATCCACCTCAGAACGCTAGCGGAGAGAAGTGGTAGAATCACGGCACATTTGGCTTCGTCTCAAATCCAACATAGACTTTTTAACGACCAGGAGTGGGAAGCAGATCCCACCACATGACCTTACAAGAAAGAAACAACCCCGGCGCTCTGCAAAGGAGCCAGGCGAACCTGCAAACATGGAAGACACACAACCTCTAGGAGAATTCCCTTCTACTCCAGTAAAGAAACCCTCTTTTGAACCTCAAATCGACCCCGAATCCAGTAGCGAATCAGACATGGCTAGTACAAGAGGAAGGCCCTCGGGAGGAGGAAAGTCTCAGGCTAGGCCAGAAGAAGAGGAAGTACCTGCAGTATTTGAACCCCCTAAGTTTAAACTCCACCTTCCAGCAAAGTTCACAGGAGAAGGAAAAGACCTCAAACCCGAAGCCTTTGACCAATGGGCGACGCAACTTACACACTATCTTCTCCTGCAAGGAAAAGATGTGGAAGATCCTACAACCGGACTGTACATTAGATCATTCTGCGAAGGAAAGGCAAACGATGCATACCACCAATGCTACAAGTATTACGGCAGAAATGTGAGATTAAGAGGATCTACAGTCCTCGATTATCTGAAAGGACGATTTCAATCTTCTATCACCAACGACCTCTTATACAACAAATTCAACCAGCCCCAGCCAGTTAATGGAATGCATGTCAAGAGGATTACAGATGTAGCTACGGATCTATTGATGTATCTGGACCAGATGAAGAAAGGAAGCATTTCCAAATACATCCTTAAGTGACAATTCTATAATACTATGCACTCTACCCTCCGGCGAGAAGTAGAACCACTTGAGGAAGATGATAACGACTTTGCAACAATAATTGCAAGAGCAGAACGTAAGGATGCCATCCTCCATGAGACTAAGGCATACAAGACACAGACATCCTCTAGCAGGAATAGCCAACCACGACACAAACTCCCCAGCAACTCTGGAGACAATACCCCACAGGTTTTCAAGAAGAAAACCAAATCCTCCAAAGAATCGAGACGGCAAAAAGGAGAATATTTTGAATGTGGAAAAATAGGACATATGGCAAAGAACTGCCCTACGAAGAAAAGGAAAGGAAAACCAATTAAGCAAGAAGCATCAGCCAACAATATTGAGAATGATAGTGATGATACCCAATCCAGCGAATACCAGGAGATTCATATCGGTTATATCGATGTGGAGTGCAACAGTGTCCGACCTCTAGCTAGATTTAAGGCACACACCGCCCTGGAAGGTACTATTCTCATGAATGGCAAAAAGGCTTGAATCCTATTCGACACTGGCGCGATTGGAAGAGACATGATCAGCCATGCCTTTGTTTCTGTCCATGGACTCCCAACTCGAGACCTTAACCAACCCATACCAGTCAATATGGCAGTAAAGGGATTACGATCAACAAGCCATAAAACCTGTAGCATAACTATTTGACTTGGTTCTGCCATCCTACTACCCCAGGAAATGCAGGTTAGAAATCTAGCCAAATACGATGCCCTCATAGGAATGCCATTCCTGAACCGCCACTAAGCTATAATCAGGTGTGGGGAATCAACCATTGATTTTGCAGATCAGAAGGTCAGAGTCTCATGCAAACCAATAAGTGGAGAGTACTGAGCCACAGTCTGTGAATCAACTGCCCAACGCCTATTCGACGAATACTCTGATGTTTTTCCTGATCAGATTCCCGAAGAACCACCGCCTATGAGAGAAGTGAACTACCACATTCGCCTCCGAGACCCCTCTAATCTTAAGAAATAACCCACCTACTCTGTCCCTGACGCATACAAAAGCCCACTTTGTGATTGGATCAACCAACAACAAAGAAGGGGAGTCATCTACCGAGTAGAAGCCCCAGGTGCCGCTCCTATGTTTGTTCAACCCAAAGCAGATGGAAAAAGGATCCGCCACTTGGTTGACCTCAAACTACGGAATCAAAACACGGTTATGGACAGCTCCGCTATCCCAAATCAGACCCAGATCCTGAATGCAGTTGGACAGGCTAGATTCCGAAGCAAGATTGACCTAAGCGATGCCTACTTCCAAACAAGGTTAGGCCCAGAATCCGAACGCTACAACGGTTTCAAAACATCTTTTAGAAGTTTCATTAGCTGAGTTATGTTGCAAGGTGATTTGAATGCATCCACCACCTTTATGCGAATAATGAAAAACCTCCTGAGCGAATACCTCCACCATTTTATTTGGGTCTACATTGATGATATTCCCATCTTCTCGAACACCAAAATAGAACATGCCTACCATATAGGTTTGGTTTGTACCAAACTAAGAGAAGCTAAATTGTACGCTAGCAGAAATAAATCAATTCTATTTGCCAATAAGCTCGATATCCTAGGACATGTTATAGATGACGAAGGGATACATGCAGCCCCTAGAAAAATATCCTGTTTAACAGAATAGACAATACTCTGGAATCAAAAGGAGCTCATGCGATTCCTAAGATTAGTTAACTACATCTCCTAGTTCCTACTACATCACGCCACTATGACGGTACCGCTCACAGACCTTACTGGCAATGCGGAATTTGTCTGGACCCACACTCATGACCAAGCCTTCACCAACATCAAGGAATTGATTAAAAATGCCAATGCTATATGACCTATCAACTCCAGCAAATCAGAACCTATATGGTTGATTACTGATGCATCGGACGTGGGAGTTGGAGCATGGGTTGGGCAAGGAGTCTCCCATGAAATGGCAAGACTAGCGGCATTACACAGCAGGAAGTCGACGAATTCACAGATGAACTATGGAACGACGGACAAGGAAGCTCTCACTGTGATTGATGCTCTTTCCGCTTTCAACCACATGCTAATTGGCAATACTTTCACCATTATCACTGATCACCAGCCCCTTACTAACCTTAAAACGGAAAGAATTCCAGGCAGGAGAAGAATGCGATGGATAGGAGAGATCAGCAAATACGATGCAAAAATCATCTATACCCCTGGAAGAACGAACTATTTAGCTGATGCTCTCTCCCACCTATATGAGAACCAAGAACTCACAGACCCTCCTCTTGTTCATGACCACACAAGACAAAGCGAAGACAGCCCTGACGATACCTCCTATGAACAAGAACCATCGATGGCCACTGCCAGCTCTGCCGCTCCCTCCAATCCTTTCTCTTACACCATGTACAGAGCTGCCGGAACCGAATGAGGAAAGGACATTGATGATGAGTGGAAAGATGATTTTACCCTCCACAGTACACTTCCTAATGAGTGTGAACAAAGCAGACTCCACTGGTCCCACTATTACTTTGATACTTGCCGCTACCACCAGACTGAAATTAAGTTCGGCCACAAATACCGACAACCATATTATATATCTGCTGACGATTCCAAAAATACCAGCTTCGACACCGCAGAAGGAGCAGAAGAGATGATCGATGAAGATGGATCGACCCAACCTCCCCATACCTTTAATCCTGTTCCAACACAGCACCAAGGTCTTGAAGAACTCGAACAAGCAGTAGCCTACATGGATGCAATAGCTTACCTACACCCTCCACAGTCAGCCTTGCCATCCTCTTCTCCCATAATCGATTCATGACCGCTGTATGGTGGACCCTTACGAGTATACAATAATGAGACCATTGTTTCTGTCATACCCCCTACAATTCCCGAGTATTGCCGACAACTCTATGAAACCTTTAAAGAAGAAGAGGAAGCCTCTATCGAGCTGACAAGAGGATCTCTCATTGAGGATGAACGAGATGTTAGATCAACCACAGAAGAATTAACCTCCTCTTTTCGAAGCTAAATGATAGCAGGATATCGCCATGATCCGATCTACTTCAAAGCTATAGATAGCTCCAGACATGGAGACCTCGCCACCTACAACATATCCAATGGAATGGTCTATACCAGCACCCGTTATGGTGAACATTGCCTAAACATCCCGAAAGGCCATATGTTCAATGGAATGACTATTAGGGAATATGTTATCACTGAAATCCACAACAAAGGACACCACAGTGCGGACCGCAACCTCCGATATGCCTCAGAATATGTTTACTGGCCTGAAATGTGAAAGGACTTCCGCGATTTCATCAAACAATGTGAACTATGCCAGGCAAATAAGGAGCGAATACAACTTCCTGAAGGGAAAGCACAGACCCTCCAACTACCAAGTGAAATATTCGAATCCTATGCCATCAATTTCGCAGGACCATTCAACAAATCTGCCAGATATGACACCATCTTGGTAGCTGTGGATCGCTTTTTTAGATACACATGACTTATACCAATGAAGGTTACCGATTTCTCCAAAGACACCTGGAATAACCTCCAATGATACCTATTTACCCCTCATGGGTACCCCTTATCTATTGTCAGTGATGCTGATCCCCATTTCACCACCAGATTCCGGAAGCAAACCTTGACCTCCCTCGGAATAAACCATATTATGGCTGCTCCTGGATATTGTGAGACTAATGACCAAGCAGAACAAAAAATCTACGAAGTCAAGACTGGAATTAGGAACATGATTAATGAACGACAAACCAACTGGGAACCAGCCCTCGTTGCGCTCACCGCATATATCATTGCCGGATTTTCAGATACCTTGGGAATGTCTTCATACAAGGCAATCTTCGGCCGTCAATATCCTCTTCTACCTCCAACCCTATTTAAAAACTCCTCAGCCCCCGCCTCCGATGACTACCTAAACCGCCATCAAGTAATTCAGGATGATGCTTTCCAAGCTATTAAAGCTGCCCTATTCCGAAGCACCACTACTGCTCAGAAGCGACGATGCAAACATGTCCCTATCCCACCAGGTGATATGCTCATGGTACATGGAAACATGTTCATAATCAATGTTGGACGCAGCAAGAAACTACAACCCTGATGGCGAGGACCTTTTAAAGTCTTATCCTTTGATGAGCATACAGAAAACTATACTGTTCAGATGGATGGATGCATGTACCGTCGCAATACTGCAGTCTTTCACGCCTCTGCTGTCAAACGATTCCACCCAAATGACGACTCCAAGTTCCCTGAAAGAACCCACTCTCGACCTGCACCTATCATCATTGATAAGAAAGATGAATAGGAAGTTGAAGAAATCCGAGACCACCGCCTTTGGCACGGAAATGATCAGCTCCTGGTCAAATGGAAAGAATATGCAATGAGCGAAAATAGTTGGGAACCAGTAGAAGGACTAGAGCACGCTATGGACATAGTGAATGATTGGTGAAAAGACAACATGCTAAACGAATTCCTCCCCCCAACAATCAATTACATCACCATGTGCTGGACACCTATCATGTCAGAAACTGAGTGATGGCATGCAGAACTCAAAGCTAGGGATGGATTTTGGGCACCATATTTTGAGTCAGAATTCGCAAGCAGCGATGAGGAAAATCAAGCTATGGAGCAGGCTCTTGACAAACCTATCTGATCACCAATCACCATCCAAATACCATAACTATGTCAAACTATGTGGAACTCAATATGAGGCTACGACAACAGATTGTTGGACTGTTGTTGAACCGTGATGTTATCCAACTTGAAGACTACTTCGAAATCCTCTGGATAGACTACTGTCCTCATTGCAATCACGATTGGATTGATGTACAGCGCGAATCTGGCATTCGTGACTATTGTGATGTACATTTCTTTGAGTCTAAATCTTTTCTTAGGATCTCTTCTTGTCCCTGGTGTGACACTTATGACGAGGAATTCATAGCTGAAACTGAAGATTTTGGTTTCTCAGATTCTGGTTTCTCAGATTATTAGGTTTTGTTTGTTTAAACAGTTGTTTTGTTATGAGGACTGTAACCGGTACGGGTACTCGGTTATTAGTTTTGTTTTATATTTTGTTTTAAGTATCGCTTTGATACTTGGTTTTATTTTATGTTTTGTTTTAAGTATCGCTTTGATACTTGATTTGTTTTAAGTATCGTTTGATACTTGATTTTGTTTTATGTTTTGTTTTAAGTATCGTTTTATACTTGGTTTATTTTAAGTCTTGTTTGATACTTGGTTTTGTTTTATGTTTTGTTTTCAGTATCGCTTTGATAATTAAGAAGTTTTACCAAAGTTTATTGATTAATACTTTTGATTAGTTTTGTTCATGCTAGACATGAACAGATTTGTGTATTTAAAGACCGCCTGTTTCTACAATAGAAAAGACAGACTTCGACAGATAGTATTTCAATATACTTTGTTGAACGGTTGCCTCTTTGTTCCCCAGTACACCCTCGAAGCCTCCTTTAGTTCTCAGCTTTCACCTCCTCTCTGGAAGAGCAGGCCACCTGCCAACTATCGTACCTATTACCGTTAACGTGACTAGCACCTTGCGAACACGTTACACTTCTTCTCTTACCTCTCCCTCCTTCTTCCTATCATATAGGTTGGGAGTGTCTCTTGTCCGGTATTTGTTCTGTGCCATTGCTAGACCTGTAGCACTATTCTTAGATGGCCCTTGCCAGACATATTTCCACCCTTGTTAGACTTCAGTTTGGTTGGGTTGGACAATGTGGCAAGTGCCTATACCTTCCAGTATTCGTACTAGATCTATTGTAGCTGTCAGCTCTAGTGAGTGGGCCACACTCTATTACATTTTACCTCGGGATGGGGCTCTGTTACAGTGGCCAAGACAAGTAGCTGGCTGATAGAGCTAGGTATAGGCTGTCCTCTGGCTGACAGACAGTTGACTTGTCTGAGGGGCTGAGGGGGCTGGATGGACTCTGTGGCATCTGGTGTGTGGGGCTTAGGGGGAGCTAATTGGAGGGGGAGAGGCACCTGCAAGCACTAGTTAGGCTCACGTCATGTTGAATGAGTTCTAATTAATTGTTTCTAGCCTGTTTCACTGTTAAGGTGAAGCTGCTGAGTGCTATAAAGCTCCCTGAAAGACTAGTATGTTGATAGCCACCTGTGCAGATAGTAGATTGCAACTACCTTGTTAGAGATGTTTGGGTTTTGTATGCTGAGTTTTGTGTGTTTGTTTGGTTTTTTTAGTTTGGCTACAGGTATGGCGGGAGGAGGTATGGCTCCATTAACTGTTTTGGTCTATTACAACCTCCCTGTATTTTTGTTTTTTTGTTTATGATATTTGTTTGGGGAGCTGGTAGCGGGTAGAAGTCCTCCTTACAAGTACGCTCTTCGGAGTCAACTGACAAAGTGGGTTCATAGGGTCGATAGCCCGGCATGCTGGCATAAGAGGCAGATATGTTCGTTTCTTCCCCCCTGCCATTGTGTCACCTGTAGGTTTAGGTTTTTTATTGGTTTTCTCTTGTGGTCAATATAGGTTATAGGACTGTATTTCGACTGGGAAGTAGTATTTTTATATTTTTTGAATGAGAAACCCGATCAGGTTGGTCTTTTTTTCAACTTTGGCTACAGTTAGTGATGGTTAGCTTCATACCAGAGGGGCTATGGACTTGAGTCGGGGAGGATGCTGGGTTATTTGATGGTCTTGTAATTAGTTTCCTTGCGAGCTTGACTCAGGAATAGTATGTGTGAGACTGTAGACTCAGTTAGCTCGGAGTTAGTGTAACGATCCCTCTCTGAATAGTTAGTTATTGGCGACAGGGAACGATACTTGTCATTTCTATCTCTTTCTCCTTCGTCTTACGATAGCTCTAGGCCTCTGCCTACGTTACTGATAGTACAAGACCTTTGTCTTCTATCGGGAACGCCTATAGTAAGCTTTCTCTAACTGATCTTCGTGAAGAACCTTCCTTGGCATAATAATAACGTTGCAATAAAGGTAAAGATCGTAAGGGTGTTTTATATTCGTTAAAGTAATAAGCAGGAAAAGTACTTAGAACAAAGCATGCAGAACTTATCTTCCTCAGCCGGATCGGCCTCCTTATATAGTGTTCTTCCCACCTTTAGTCATGTGACCTAAAGTGGTCACATGTGCGAAACTAAATCATTTGCGCAAGGCTTACCCGTAAGGCACACTCGTAAGGCATACTCGTCAGGCGCATATCCCATGACTCATACTTGAGCCATGTGCGAAAGCATCACAAATCCCACACATAACAAATCATATAACCCGAATAGGTCATATGCGCGAAACAATAACATACCTGTGACTCATAACCATGTGTCACGTGAAAACCCTTTCCTTGCTAAGCCACGTCCGTGACAGTTGGTCACATACTAGTGAGTAGTATCCTTATACCCATGAGGGCTCATTGTATGCCAGTGTTGGCTATAGAAGTTTAAATAAAATGAGATTGAATTCTAAGTGCTTTCCTTATCCTTGCCTTCACTCTACCTTGCTGGTAAGCTTTTACACACAGGATCATTTCTTTTACTAGACTGTTGTCTGGATTCGTCCAGTATTCTAGTATTGGGAGTTATCCTATGGTTGAGAGCTTGTCTACTTGTTTGCACCGTTTTGTTGTTTGCTTGTTATCTCATGATGCTGGCACTTCAAGCCCTTTATCATGGTCAGTTACAAGCACTTTTCACTAAACTATTTTTGGCTTCCTGTCTATTGTCTACTTGAAGGTTTTTCGTTTTATTTGGGAGATAGAACGTTGTCTTTGGGGGTATTACCCGTGTCATTCTTTGGGCCAGCTCATATTGCTTGTTGGTTTTTAATCCAGTCCTTAGTTCTCATAATACAAAATGCCCAGGAACTCACTTGATGACTATTCCATATCTCAATTTGTTGTACTAGCCACATCATTTCTCAGGTAGCAGGGCAGTACCTACCTAGTCCCTCCTTGTTACATTCTGTTTCTATGGTCAGAATCCTATGATCTTGTTTATTACTGTTCCCTTGGAGCTTTTATTCTTGTGCTATTTATGGTAATTTAGTCAGGTATCTTCTCCTCATCTTTGCATAGGGATAGCATTGACCCTGAAAACCTTTACCTCCTGGTGTGGATTTTATAGTTGCCTGGTGTGGTGTGGAATGATTGACGGCCAGATACTCATATTGTCTGTGTATTGGAGTAGTTCAGTTGTGGATTGTAGTTGGTAGCTTTACTCATTCCAAGTGGAACCTATTTTCCATTTGTCTACTGCTGTTGATTTGTCCTCCTGATTCCTGTCGCATTAGTTGAGAATACCTCTTGCCCACTGTTTGGTCTGTTCCTACTACTGGGCGTGTGGAGCTGTCCTTGGATGGTCCTGCCTGACTCTTTCCACACTTGGCTGGACTTTAGTTTAGTTGAGTTTGATAGTGTGGCTAGTGCCAGTACCGGTACCTTCGGGTATTGGTTCTGCCTCCTTTGTGACTCTTAGCTGAAGCTGGTAGGTCTCTCTTGGCTGTACATAGTCAGAAGATAGGGCTCTGTTGATATGGTCATGAGTAGTGCCTACCTGATAGAGTTGGATATATGCTATTCTAAGACTATTGGACAGTTAATCTGCCTGAAGGACTGAGGGGGCTGGATGGGCTCTGTGGCATCTGGTGTGCTGGGCTTAAAGAGGTTGACCAAGATGGGAGAGGTACCTGTAAGCACTGGTCAGACTCACATCAGGTTGGATGGGTCTAATTAAGTTTTTCTGACCTACTTGGCAGTTAAGGTGAAGCTGCTGAGTGCTGTAAAGCTCCCTGGTAAACTGGCAGGTTGATAGCCACCTTTCTGGATAATAGATTGCAACTTCATAGTTGTACTTGTTTGAGTCTTATGTGATAGGCTTTGTGGGGTTTGTTTGGTTTGTTTGGTTTGACTATCGGTATGGCAGGAGGAGACATGACATCATAAGTGGGGGGTAGGTCCTACTGACTGTTTTGGCCAGTTACTACCTCTATATATTTCATTTGTTTATGATGTTTGTTTGGGAAATAGATAGCAGGTACAGGTTTTCCTCACAAGTACGCTCTTGAGAGGTAACTAGCAAAGTGGATTTATAGAGTCAATGGCCTGGCATGCAGGCATGAAAGGTGGCCAAGTTGATCACCTCCTGCCTGCTATTGTGTCACTTATAG
Source organism: Tuber melanosporum (assembly GCF_000151645.1). Taxonomy (NCBI): domain Eukaryota; kingdom Fungi; phylum Ascomycota; class Pezizomycetes; order Pezizales; family Tuberaceae; genus Tuber; species Tuber melanosporum. The sequence goes on along the minus strand of NW_003299118.1, from coordinate 127,118 downwards.
GTTTAGGTTGTTTGTTGGTTTTCTCTTGCACTGGATATGAGTTACAGGATGGTTTTATTAGGAATACCATGATCAGATACCTAGGAACCATCCTAAGTAGGATAGCCCCACTTGGAATTGGAATCTCTGCCCTCTAATACTCCCCTCCAGTCCCCCTACAGGCCCCACCCATCTTCATACTTATCGATCTCAGTTGTGCCTTGTTACTATAATGCCACAGAATAGAAGATATAGGATTAATACAATATATATCACTACTGTCTATCTGACTTGGTCTTGCTCACAGGATATATGAGAGGGAACCTTTAACTAGGTCTGAGAAGTAGAATAGAGTAAATCTGTCAACTACTCAGAGGGTTACTAGGCTTCAAAGATGTAACATCTTTGGTATGGGCTGTAAGTGACGGGAGGTTTTCACATGAATGTCTAGTAACGAATAATAAAGAATCTCAATGAGAGACCAAGACATTGGTACACATCTGATAATAACTAGAAGAGTCTAGAACTCTGGGGAGCACTATCACAGAAGCCAATGGACTTTACATAATGTTATAACTGGGTCTAGGGAACACTGTGGTTACAGGAATGAATCCCAATACTAGAATAGCGATTAAAATCCAGATACACAGAGCAATTAAATGTTGCCAACCAAAGGATTATCTGTCAATACAGTAGATTAGTATCCTGTGAATTAGTAGGAAGTCCTTCAGAAGATATCTGTTGGTTGGATATGAAGTTATAGAGGTTCAAAGTCAGATGACCTAGGAAGGTTGCAATTATGAGTACTTTCGCAGATATAACCTGTAGATGAAACTAATCCTTTCATTAATGACAGAAACAACTGGGACCAACTTGGTTTAACTTGAGAGCTACACTATAAGTCTAAAGACTCTGATGATCGGATAATTTCTATTGAGAACAGCATCGTTCCTAATTAGTTATATCATAATTACCAAAAAGATTGTGGTGATTTCAGGACCTTCAGGTGTTTGCACCTTTGGAGAATACTCAATGTTGTGAGTTATAATCAGAGAGGTACATAGTAGTATAATAGATAGATATAGTTCCCAAACACTTGGACATGGAATATAAATATTGCAGTGCCTCCCCTACTTTAAATATTATCAAGTAACAGAGAAGAGATCTTAACTATATAATATTATCTTCACGATTCTATTGTACTTTACCTACTTCACTTTGGTTTTTGGTAGTTATAAATGAAACAAGTGAAATCCGACCCTTCTTAGACCATCTCCATCTACTGAAACAAATGTTAGTTGGCCTAGACAACTCTGAAGTCTATCAGATTGTTTCCGCCTAACAGGCTTTCAGACTGAGCAGTAGTATTTAAGTTATTTTAGACGAGGAATCCAGTTGAGTTGGTCTTCTGTTCTACTTCAACTATACTTAGTACAGGTTAGCTTCATACCAGAGGAGATACAAGCTTGGACTGGGGAAGGGGCTGGGTTATTTAATGCTCTTGTAATTAGTTTCCTTGCAGGCATAACTCGGGGATAGTATGTATGGGACTATAGACTTAATTAGCTTAGTTTTAGGGGTATATCAGTTAGCAGTATCTCTGTATCAGTAGGGGCTCGTCGTATGCCAGCATTGGTAGTATAAGTTCAATTAAATTAGATTAAATTCTAAGTACTTTCCTCGTCCTTGCTTTTACCCCATCTCGGAAGTAGGTATACCAATACTTTACCCTATTACCCTCGCGATAAATACTTCATCTATTGTTACTTATTTGTGTTTTTCATTTCAGGAAGCCTGTTTGAAGTAGTTGTTCTCACTTAGTAGGCACTTAGGTATAAGATATCTGTGGCCTGGTCCTGGTAATCACTGCCTGTAGCTTTGGGCACAGATGACATCTTCAACAGTCTTCTTCTCTACAGATTCTCCCCTTCCTTCTAGGATGTCATCTCCTATTTGGTTTGAATCCAACTGTAACGATCCCTCTCTGGATAGTTAATGCTTGGCGACGGGGAACGATACTTCTCTTCCTGTCTTCTTCTTTCTTTGTCTTACGATAGCTTTAGGCCTCTGCCTACGTTACCGATAGTACAAGACCCTTGTCTTCTACCTGGAACGCCTATCGTAAGCTTTCTCTAACTCTTCTTCGTAAAGCGCCTTCTTTGGCGTAACGATAACATTGCAATAAAGATAAAGATCCTAAAGGTGTTTTATATTCGTTAAAGTAATAAGTAGGAAAAGTACTTAGAACAAAGCGTGAAGAACCTATCTTCCTCTGCCACATCGGCCTCCTTATATAGTGTTCTTCTCGCCTTTAGTCATGTGACCTAAAGTGGTCACATGTGCGAAACTAAATCATAACAAACTAGTCATATGACCAAAGTGATCACATGCGCAAAACCCATGACCTCATAGCGAGGTCATGTGCAAAAACTCATAAACCAATCATAACGCAATAAACAAGTCATATGACTCGACTGAGTCACATGCACGAAACCCATGACATCATAATGAGGTCATGTGCGAAACATAAATCATATGCCCAAGGCTTACCCGTAAGGCACACTGGTAAGGCATACTCGTCAGGCGCATGTCCCATGACTCATACTTGAGCCATGTGCGAAAGCATCACAAATCCCATACATAACAAATCATATAACCCGAATAGGTCATATGCGTGAAACAATAACATACCTGTGACTCATAACCATGTGTCATGTGAAAACCCTTTCCTCGCTAAGCCACATTCGTGACACCAGCTTATCTTTCTCACTTGAAACTACCTGTATGGCCTTGTCTCCTGCACCGGCTTCTGAGGCTGGCCGTGGCCTCATCCCTGCTGTTTTACCATTGTCATGAGTGTCAGAATGTTGTAAACCCGTAGTTTGATGAAGATGTTTTGTAATTGGTCAATGTTATAACCATTGCTATGATGAAAGAAGTGGAGGTTTTGGTGCCGCGTTTCCTGATAGGGAAGTACCATCCAGCCACATATGGCTTGGATAAGAGCTCTATCATAGGACTCTTTGTTTGATTCAACTCCAACAATTGCTCAGAATACTCTTCAGCACCCGAACCCTCCCTACCAAGAACTCTCAGGTTATTGTCCCTGAGTTCTCTCTCTCCAGCTAAAGACAACTTGACTGCCACTACAGTTGAGGCCAGCTCTTGGTCTGTTACTCCTTCTGGCACTGTGGCTGCCAAGGACAAGGTCCCCAGTTTCCTCTGCCAGGACCCTACCTGTAGGACCGGCTCCTCTACCTCCTCCATCTAGGCGGAGATATTGTCTGGTAAAAGGATGCTCTAGGAGAACCTGTAGTTCAAGCTGGATAACCCTGATAATAAGGAATACAACCCTCCTCCTACTGAGAAACTCTACCATACTTGGTCGGAGTCCTCCTCCAAACATTCTGCTACCCCCCTCTTGGGTCCTCAATATTCAAGGACCATCAATATTGATGAGTGATAGAAAAAAAAGAATCATTCTGGCTCTCTCTTCCCTACCTCTGGACATTCACAATGGGCACTTGGCTCTTTCCCCACCCATGGTACTCCCATGAACTATTGAGGCTATGCCCCCTTCTCTACTCCTACTGGTGACCCAAGATGTCCTAACTATCTCTAAGGTAATGGCCAAGGATACCCCTATAGGTCTGGATGATGAACGTAACTCTAAGGCAACTGATCTAGGTGAAAGAGTAAATGATCTCTCCACCGCAATGCACTCATCACCCCCAGCCTTTGATGAATACTGGGTATCCTCTCCTGGTCGGTACTTGGAAGGTTCTCTGGAGATTCCTCATGACACTCAGACCTCATTGGAAGTTCAACTTCCAGATACCAAGCCCAAGGCCGCCAATGCCATCTTAGTCCAAGCAGACTCATTTACAGTAGATGTCTATGAAATACTACATACAGGAAGCACCCACTCTCCCAGATCCTGCTCAGGTAGTATAATTGAGTCCATGCTAGAAAGTCTGGAGGATATCTGTTCTGTTAACACTCAACCCCTCCTCTCCTCCAAATCCATGTCGATTGAGGACTATATAGTCTAGGAAATCTGGACTTGGATGAACCAGAGACCTGAAACCAGTAATAAAGATCCAGTGGCTAGAGTCAATTATTGGAGAGAGGTTCACTGTTAGAACAGCTGGTCAACATACTGACAGATATTTTCAGCAAGCAATTAGAAAAGAAAGTGATCCTGCAGTGTAAGTCATTCTCCCACCATCGCCCCCCTCCCACTAGGCCAATACAAGTATCCCTGCTATCTCTTCGGAGGCACTGCTACCTCCTGCTACCTCAAAGGGAAAAGAGACTTCTACAGCAGCTCCCACTGCTAAAGCTTCCTGTCTGCATGTAGTGAAATAGATAGTACATGTGCCAAAACTCCCTGCCTCTTAACAAAAGCCGGTACCCACCACCTGCCCCATATTGGCTATGTCCTCTCACCTGTCCAATAGTAGTAGCTTCTCCAGTGATGGGGGGGTAGTCCTGTGTATGGCCCATAGCAGTTAAGGCAAGTCTGTCTGCTGGAAAGAAGAGGATAGAGATGGGAAGGAAAAGAAGAAAAGGAGGAGACATGACAGAGGTCTGAATATTGCTACTAGGAGAAGAACAAAGATAACCAGGGAAACTGGTAGTCAAAAAGAATTGGCTGCCCCGATCAAGACTCAGGGGAAGAATACTAACAAGCAGAAACTAGTTGCTATGACCGCCTGTTAGGAATACCAGAACCCGATACCTAGGAACCACCCTAAGTAGAGTAACATCACTCGAAATCGGAATCTCTGGTCTCCAACACCCCCCTCCGGCTTCCTTACGGGGCCCGCATGTCATCATATATATCAATCTCAGTTGCGTCCTGTGACTATATTACCACAGAATCAAAGGTATTAGAATACCACCATATACGTCATCGTCGTCCGTCCGACCGGATCCTGTTCACAGAATATATGAGAGGGGACCTTCGGCTAGGTCTGAGAACTGGAATGGAGTGATTCCATCAACTACTCAGAGACCTTCATGGCTTCAAAGATATGATACCTTGGGCATGGGCCGTAGGTAATGGGACGATTTCGCACAAAGAGATGGTATCAAATGGTAAAGGATCTCTACTAGAGACCAATACATTTGCATCTACCAGAAGAGGCTAGAACTCCAAAAAGACACTACCAAAGAAGCCAACGAACTTCACGGAGTGTTGCAACTGGGTTTCAGAACACGTTGTAACCATAGGGTAATTTTCAATACTACAATGGTTACTGAAACCTACTACCCAGAGACCAACCAAGGGTTGCCAACCATGGGATTAATTACCAATCAGGTGGAATAGCTTCCTGCGAGTTAATAGGAAGTCTTCAAGAGAAAATCTATTGGTTGGGTATGGAGTTACAAAGGATGGGAGTCAGACGACCTACGATGGTTGTAATGACGACCACCTTTGCAGATATAGCCATGGATAAAACTGATCATTTTATCAAAGCGAAGACAATTGGGCCCAACTCAGTTCGACTTAAGAACTAGGCCATAAGTCTAAAGACCCTGCTAATCGGGATATTACTATTGGGGACAGTACATTTCCTAAGAAGACATATCGTAATTACCGAAGAGGGTGTGATGGTTTTCAGGGTCCACAAGTGTTCGCACCTTGGAAGAAAACTCGACGTTGCGAATTACGATTGAAGAAGTACATAGTTGTATGATAAATAGATGTAGTCCGTGAACACTCAGACACGGAATATAAATATCGAAGTATCTCCCAAGCTTTAGACATCATCAAGCAATGGAGAAGAGACCTTAATAATATAATATTATTTTTACGATTCTACCCTACTTTACCTATTTTACTTCGCTCCTAGTAGTCATAAACGAAACAAGTAAAGTCCGAGCCTTCCTAGACAATCTCCGTCTACAAAAACGAATCTTGATTGGCCTAGACAACCTTGAAGTCTATCAAGTTGTCTCCGCCTAACACCGCCACACCTGTTATTCTACCAGTCTCGTCTGGTCCCACTACCACTGCTGGTGTCAGGTTTACTACAGCCCCTGCACGACAAGAAATCCGTCAAGTCCTAATGGGGCCTCCAGATCTACTCAATTTGGTGCTGACACTACCCCCATCATCACCAAACCCAGATCCTACTGGGGGGCATATTACATTGCAGTTTGGTACTCCCAAAGAGGTTGCCCTGCCAGAGAGTGTCACTATTGAGCTGATCTGAAATCTTATAAACACAACTCTGTCTAAGCAGGGGAAGATTTGAGGGAGTGCACCTTACATCCGTACTGGGCATGTTCAGCCTGAGATCAAGTATAATGTCCTGACCTAGGCAGCATACTTTGTTTCTGAGCTTAGTAACCAGCTTGATTGAGCTAAGCTTGCTCTCCTCAAGGACCTGTCTCCTGGAGTTCAAATTCCAGAGAAATCTGGATAAAGTAAGAATTTTTCTTTCCAGGGACCCACTTGCTGATACAGGATGAGGGTCGATTTGGAAGGTTGAGGGATGGATAGGAAGTGCCAACTTTGATGGCCTCTACACTAACTTGGAGCAATCAAATACTGGTATAGTTACAGTTACCTAGCTTGTCATTTTGGGGTCTATCTACTCTATGAGACAAATCAAAGTAGTCCCATATGGTATCTGCTTCAAGGTTGAAAAGAAGAAGGCGATTAAGGAACGACTGGCTGAGGGCAGGATCTAGTTGTGAGGAGGGGCCCGCAATGTCTAAATGTTTACAGACCAGCCATTTTGAGGTTACCTGTGGTCATCTCCCTCACTGCTGGTTTTATTTGAGAGTGCATTTCTCTCAGGAACATATGTGCAGCAAACCTGCTTGTCCAGGAGGTGTAGGTCAGGCCTGTGACATACTAGGAGAAAATGTTGGCTCTGCAACTAGATAGATCACTTTGCAGGATATGAGTATTGCCCTAGTATTAAGTTATCATCCCCCGCTCCACCTTGCTCATTGCACAGACAGGAAGCAGCCTCACCACAAAACCTGTTAAGAAACTAGAATAATAGGAAGAACAGACAAGAAAGAGCTGGAGTAGATGCTGCAGCTGTGGAAAGTCTCCCATGCCCAGGTTAGTTGAGATCAGCAGTCATGAAGAGGGTAACAACATCTCCTACCATAAGTCGGACAAGGCTAAAGGTAAGGAAATGTAACGTCGCTCCTCCTCTCCTTCCCTGGCATGTGGCATTTTAAACAATACTGCTACTACCAAACCCAGCTGGAAGGATACTTTCTGAACCACCTGAGACTAGGTTGACAGCTCCCCCTTCACCTCTGGCTCCTGTGGCCCAAGTAGATCAGCTAAAGTCCCCTCTTAATGCTTATTATAACAATAGTATTAAATGTAGGGAGGAGTAGTTGAAATCAGGTACTGGTATTTAATTTGATTTTCTTCATTGATTTGTTCTTTATTATTAAACCTCTAATTGATCCGGAGGGACAACATATACTTATAGATGTTGATGGATAGAATTTGTTTTCTTCTATTAAAAGGTCAGGTATTGAGATGTTTATTTGGTCCCATGTTTGTAGGATGTTTGAGATGGTTAGGTACAGGGAAGGTAGTGCTCATGTTGAATATTGGGAGAGAGGGGTGAAGAGGGTACTCATTGGAGTCTAATTTCAACCTGGCTCTACCAAAGACCAGTTTATTAGATAGCTAGATAAACTCAGAGAACTAGATATTGCATTTGGTGACTTTAATGCCAGACATCAAGACTAGAACCCTAACATAGATCACAACAATATGAGTGGGTAGTGGCTGAAACAGTAGTTCACAGCCCTGACTGGCTGCATAAATATGGTCACTCCAATAGTATCAATTTTATAAGACATTTCCAGAATTGACCTTTGACCACACTAGGTGCAGTATATTAGACATTGGTATCTGGATACTGCTAGCTACAAGCATAGTGCCCAAGCCCTCAAATTAACTATTAACCTCCCTAACAACATGATGTGTTGGAGGCTGGCTTGGAGAAATGCAGTTTGTGAGAAGATTGGGAGACAGCTAGATACCCAATAAGAGGTAGAAAATGGTGAGTTGTGGGGAGAAGTAAGAAGTATGGTGGACGTACTCCAATGAGCCTCCATTGGCAGAGGTCAGCGTAAGTGGTAGATACCAAAGTTAGAGAAGATGAGACTAGATGTAGCTCAGCTATAATGGTACTCCAAATGCAAGATGGAGCAGACGGAGGACTACAAGTTAGTCAGGTGTGATTACTGGGCTTGCCTGCTGAGGGCCAGGTTCTAACATATTTGATCCAAGATAGCCAAAAGTAAGGACCCAGACATCTTTCGATTGACGTAGAGGTTAGAAGCTAAGTGAACGCTTCTCTCCATGTCCTTCCTAGCTGGATCCTAAGCTACCATACACTCCGACATCTGCGACCTGTTTGTACAACAATTGTCTTCTGACAACCCTACCCACTGGGTGAACTCTACAGTTGACATGGATAGTACTCAGGAGATGGAACCTGCTCTTACCAAATCTCCTATGAATACAGGTCTAGGTGAGCATGATATTAGCTATCCATTCCTATGGTTCCAAAAGTGAAAGGATCCAACAACACTGCAATCTTTTGTTGATTATGGGCTGTGTCCTGATATTCCAGACTGACATTGGATAGCAGTAGTTCTTATACTCAAACTCAACAAGCCCAGGTACAGCATCATCAACTCATAGAGAATGATACATCTCCTCCCGATGCTGGCAAAGATCACAGAACACATGGTCCTGTTAAGATTGGCTGCTTGCCTTAATCAAGGGGAAACAAAGTTTGATTCTCACCTGAAGTGAGGGGTTCACGATACTATGGCAGTAGTATTCGAATTCCTATGGCACAATGAAGACTATAAGCGGCTGATCCTGTCGATGGACATCAAAGAGGAGTTTGATGATATGAATATCAATCTCCTGTCAGATTTCTTGGTGGCTCAAGGGTACCCCCCCAAACCCATATCAATGGGTTTGGAGTTGGACATCTTGTCAATCAATTCACTTTCATTTCAATGGATGCATCTCCCAGGTCTACCATATAAGCAAAGCGGTACCTCAGAGTTTGTTTCTTTCTCTCTTCCTCTTGGGTGCCTACATAGCGGATATATTCATACCATAAACGCGATATTCTCCTAGTATTTGTCATCAGATAGTCTCTTACATTGACGATGAGGTCATCATAGTAGTAGCAAATTCTTGCAACTCTAGAGGTATCGGGTTTCCTGCACTCAAGACCCAGTAGATTAGATTTGGAGATAGGGCATGGGGAGGAATAGAGTTGCTAGGGGAAATGGTTTTAGCTTCTGAGGATTTGCATATTCTTGGTTACAGGTTTAATGTAATTGTTAATTTTTCTTCTCATGTAAAGTATTGGTTGGAAAGAGGGTTGAGTGTTAGAAGGAGGATTTCCACATTGGGGAGAAGGTTTGGGAGTGTTGGGGGATAGGGAGAGTGGGAGGGTTACCATTTGATACAGGCAGCCTACTCTCTGTCTATCCACTACAGGCTTGAGTTTGTAACTGACCATGGGTCATATGCGAAACAGATTCAGATCCATGTTAACAATTCCCTTCGCTTGGTGTTTTAGACTCCTAAAAAGCTAGCAAACAACATACCGTTAGCAGAGTTCAGGACACCGCCTGATACCATCCAAGGCAGGTACCTACAATGGAGATGTTATAGCCGATTCATTAATTACTAATATTACGACCAATACCCTTGGTTCAGTAAGATACAGCTAGACTAGAAGGAGGAAGGTATAATGGCATATTGACAGACCTCAGATCAGGTACTCACCTACCTTCCTACAGTTTTGATTGGGAAAGGTAAGGTAGTGATAGCAGTATGCTGCCATTCACTGTACAACAACCTCTGCATATCCTCCAATGTGATCATATACACAGATGGGTCCAAGTCCTTTGGGAGAGCCAGTGTGGCATGGGCAGTATTTGAGAGAGGGGCCTTGACCTGCATTAATAGGTACTTGGTTCTCCCATCATGGAGTATTGTTGAATGCAAGCTGTTCACAGTTTTATGTACTAACCAACATGCCCAGAGTATGGCTAAGAAGTGTTTAGTTCATGTGTTCTTGGACTGTATTCCAGTCCTCACCCAGGTTTACAACATGTTTTCGGAAGGTAACTCAGCGGAGTTGTGGGAAGTTATGGTACTGCTATTTAGTGCATTCTCTTACTTCAATCTTAGTTGAGTCTCTGGACATATGAGCACCGTTGGCAACAAGATAGTTGACTTGAAGGCTAAGGCCAGTGTTTGATACCCCTTACACCTCTAAGTATTGAAGGGAGTCAGCTTCGAGATTGGATATGTGGCCCTCGCTTGTGAGCTATGAAAGGAAGAATGGGGGTCCTGGCATGACAGGAAAGGGTACAGGTACTATACTCATGAACCTAAGACACACCAGTACCACAGTGACCTCCTCCGCATAAATACCTACATTTTATTACGAATCCGCAGTGAGACAGACTTTGTCAGCTATTGTAACGTGTTCACAAAGTGCTAATCACGTTAACGGTAATAGGTACGATAGTTGGCAGGTGGCCTGCTCTTCCAGAGAGGAGGCGAGAGGTGAGAACTAAAGGAGGCTTCGAGGGTGTACTGAGGAACAAAGAAGTAACCGTTCAACCAAGTATATTGATATACTGTCTGTCGAAGTATGCCTTTTTCTATGGTAGAAACAGGCGGTCTTTAAATAGACAAATCGGTTCATGTCTTAACATGAACGAAACTAATCAAAGGTATCAATCGAGACACTTTGGTAAAACTCCTTAAGTATCAAAGCGATACTTAAAATAAAACATAAAACAAAACCAAGTATCAAACGATACTTAAAACTAACCAAGTATCAAAGCAATACTTAAAACAAAACATAAAACAAAACCAAGTATCAAAGCGATACTTAAAACAAAACATAAAACAAAACCAAGTATCAAAGCGATACTTAAAACTAACCAAGTATCAAAGCGATACTTAAAACAAAACATAAAACAAAACCAATAACCAAGTACCTATACCGGTTACATTCCCCAAAACAAAACAACTGTTTAAACAAACAAAACCTAATAATCATCAAAAGCGGAGTCTGGGAAACTAAAGGCTTCAGTTTCCGCTAAAAACTCTTCATCGTAAGTGTCACACCAGGGACAAGAGGAAACTCTAAGGAAACACTTAGACTCGAAGAAATCTAAATCACAGTAGTCACGAATACCAGATTCGTGCTGTACATCAATGCAAGCATGATCGCAATCAGGACAGTAGTCTATCCAGAGGATTTCGAAGTAGTCTTCAAGTTGGATAACATCGCGGTTCAACAACAGTCCAACAATCTGTTGTCGCAGCCTCACATTGAGCTCCACATAGTTTGACATGGTTATGGTATTCGGATGGTGATCGGTGACTAGATAAAGTTGTTGAGGGCCTGCTCTATAGCTTGATTCTCCTCATCGCTGCTCTCGAATTCCGACTCAAAGTATGGTGCCCAAAATCCATCTCTAGTTTCGAGTTCTGCATGCCATCGCTCAGTTTCTGATATCGTGGGTGTCCAGCACATAGTGATGTAGTTGATGGTTGAGGGAAGGGATCCATTTGGCATATTGTTTTTCCATCATTCATTCACTATATCCATAGCGTGCTCTAGTCCTTCCAGTAGTTCCCAACTGTTTTCACTCGTTGGGTATCCTTTCCATTTGACTAAGAACTGATCATTTCCATGCCAAAGGCGGTGGTCTCGGATTTATTCAACTTCCCATTCATCTTTCTTCTCAATGATGATAGGTGCCGGTCAAGAGTGGGTTCTTCCAGGGAACTTAGAGTCGTCATTTGGGTGGAATGGTTTGACAGCAGAGGCGTGGAATACTGCAGTATTGCGGCGGTACATGCGTCCATCCATCTGGACAGTGTAGTTCTCTGTATGTTCGTCAAAGGATAAGACCTTGAAAGGTCCTCGCCATCGGGGTTGCAGTTTCTTGCTGCGTCCAACATTGGTGATGAACATGTTTCCATGTACCATGAGCATATCACCTGGTGAAATAGGGACATGTTTGCGTCGTCGCTTCTGAGCAGTAGTAGGGCTTCGGAATCGGGCAGCCTTAACAGCTTGGAAAGCGTCATTCCGAATCGCTTGATGGCGGTTTAAGTGGTCATCGGAGGCAGGGACTGAGGAGTTCTTGAATAGAGATGAAGGTAGGAGAGGGTATTGGCGGCCAAAGACTGCCTTGTATGGCGACATCCCCAAGGGATCTGAAAATCCGGCATTGATATATGAAGCGAGTTCAACATGGGCTGGTTCACAGTTGGTTTGTCATTCATTGATCATGTTTCTAATTCCGGTCTTAACCTCGCGGATTTTTCGTTCTGCTTGGCAATTAGTCTCGTGGTGTCCTGGGGCAGCCATAATGTGGTTTATTCCGAAGGAGGTCAAGGTTTGCTTCCAGAATCTGGCGGTAAAGCGGGGATCAGCATCACTGACAATAGATAAGGGGTACCTGTGGGGGGTAAACAAGTATCGTTGGAGGTTATTCCAGGTGTGTTTGCAGGAATCGGTAACCTTCATTGGTATTAACCAGGTGTATCCGGAAAGTCGATCCACAGCTACCAGGATGGTGTCATATCCGGCGGACTTGTTGAATGGTCCTGCGAAATCGATGGCATAGGATTCAAATATTTCACATGGTAGTTGGAGGGTCTGAGCTTTTCCTTCAGGAAGTTGTGTTCGCTCCTTATTTGCCTGACAGAGTTCGCATTGCTTGACAAAATTGCGGAAGTCCTTTCGCATTTCAGGCCAGTAAACATATTCTGAGGCATATTGGAGGTTGCGATTCGCACTATGGTGTCCTTTGTTGTGGATTTCGGTAATAACATATTCCCTAATAGTCATTCCATTGAACATATGGCCTTTCGGGATATATAGGCAATGTTCATCATAACGGGTACTAGTGTAGACCATTCCATTGGATATGTTGTAGGGGGCGAGGTCTCCATGCCTGGAGCTATCCACGGCTTTGAAGTAAATCGGGTCATGGTGGTATCCTGTTATCATTTGACTTTGGAAGGAGGAGGTTAATTCTTCTGTGGTTGATCTAACATCTTGTTCATCCTCGATTAGTGATCATCTTGTTGGTTCGATAGGGGTTTCCTCTTCCTTAAAGGTTTCATAGAGTTGTCGACGGTGTTTGGGAATAGTAGGGGGTATGACCGAGACAATGGTTTCATTGTTGTATACTCATAAGGGTCCCCTATACAGTGGTCGTGAATCAATTATGGGAGCAGAGGATGGCAGGGCTGACTGTGGGGGGTGTAGATAGGATATTGCATCCACGTAGGCTGCTGCTTGTTCAAGTTCTTCAAGACCTTGGTATCGTGTTGGAACAGGATTAAGGGTATGAGGAGGTTGGGTCGATTCATCTTCATCGATCATCTCTTCTGCTCCTTCTACGGTGTCAAAGCTGGTGTCTTTGGAATCGTCAGCAGGCATATAGTACGGTCGCTGGTATCTGTTGCCGAATTTGATCTCAGTCATGTGAAAAGGGCAGGTGTCGTGATAACAGTGGGACCAGTGGAGTCTGCTTTGTTCAAGTTCATGAGTGAGGTGTGCTGCGGAGCGTGCAATTGTCTTTCCATTCTTCATCAATGTCCTTTCCTCATTCTGTTCCGGCAGCTCTGTACATGGTGTAAGAGAAACGATTGGAGGGAGTGGCAGAGCTGGCGGTAGCCATCGATGGTTCTTGTTCATAGGAGGTGTCGTCAGGGCTGTCCTTACTTTGTCTTGTGTGGTCGTGAACAAGAGGAGGATTTGCAAGGTCTTGATTCTCATATAGGCGGGAGAGAGCATCAGCTAAATAGTTCGTTCTTCCAGGGGTGTAGATGATTTTTGCATCGTATTTGCTGATTTCGCCTATCCATCTTGTTCTTCTTCTTCCAGGTATTCTTTCTGTTTTAAGATTAGTGAGAGGTTGGTGGTCGGTAACAATAGTGAAGGTATTGCCCATGAGGATGTGGTTGAAAGCGGCAAGGGCATCAATCACAGCAAGGGCTTCTTTGTCGGTTGTTCCATAGTTCATCTGTGAATTAGTGAACTTTCTGCTGTGTAAAGCGGCCGGTCTTGCCGTTTCATCGGAGGCGCCTTATCCAACCCATACTCCAACTCCAATATCCGATGCATCAGTAATCAGCCATATTTGTTCTGGTCTGCTATAGTCGATAGGTTGTATAACGTTGGCGTTTTTTATCAATTCCTTGATGTTGGGAAAGGCTTGGTCACGAGTGTGGGTCCAGACAAATTCTGCATTGCCGGTAAGGTCTGTGAGCGGCGCTGTCACAGTGGCATGGTGTGGTAGGAACTGGGCAATATAGTTGACTAGTCCTAGGAATTGCATGAGTTCCTTCTGATTCCGGGGTGTCGACTATTCCGTTAAACAGGCTATTTTTCCTGGGGCTGCATGTATTCCTTCATCATCTATAACATGTCCTAGAATATCGAGTCTGTCGGCAAACAGGATTGATTAGTTTCTGCTAGCATAGAATTTAGCTTCCCTAAGTTTGGTACAAACCAAACCTATGTGGTAGGTGTGTTCTGTTGCAGTATTCGAGAAGATGAGAATATCATCAATGTAGACCCAAACAAAATGGTGAAGGTATTCGCTCAGGAGGTTTTCCATAATTCGCATAAAGTTGGTGGGCGCATTCATATCACCTTGTAACATAACTCGGCTAATGAAACTTCCGAAGGGTGTTTTGAAACTGTTGTAGCGTTCACTTTCTGGATCTAACCTTGTTTGGAAGTAGGCATCGCTTAGGTCAATCTTACTTCGGAATCTAGCCCGTCCCACTGCATTTAGAATCTGGGTTTGGTTTGGGATAGTGGAGCTGTCCATGACTGTGTTTTCATTCCGTAGTTTAAGGTCAACCAAGGGGCGGATTCTTTTGCCATCTGCTTTGGGTTGAACAAACATAGGAGCGGCACCTGGGGCTTCTGCCCGGTAGATGACTCCTCTTCTTTATTGTTGGTTTATCCAATCACAAAGTGGGCTTTTGTATGCGTCAGGAATAGAGTAAGTAGGTTGGTTCTTGAGATTGGAGGGGTCTCAGAGGCAGATGTGGTGGTTCACCTCTCTCATAGGCGGTAGTTCTTCGGGTATTTGATCAGGGAAAACATCAGAGTATTCATCCAATAGTTTTTGGGTAGTTGCTTCACAGACTGCGGCTCGGTACTCTCCGCTGGTTGGCTGGCATGAGACTCTGACCTTCTGATCTGGGAAATCGATGGTTGATTCCCCACACCTGATTATAGCTTTGTGGCGGTTCAAGAATGGCATGCCTATTAGGGCATCGTATTTGGCTAAGTTTCCAACCAGCATTTCCTGGGGGGGTAGGACTGCAGAACTAAGTCGAATGGTCGCACTACAGGTTTTATGGCTTGTGGATCGTGATCCTTTTACTGCCATATTGACTGGTATGGGTTGGTTAAGGTCTCGAGTTGGGAGTCGATGGACAGAGACAAAGGCATTACTGATCATATCTCTTCCGATTGCGCCAGTGTTGAATAGGACTCGAGCCCTTTTGTCATTGATCAGGATAGTACCTTCCAGGGCAGTGTGTGCTTTGAATGTAGCCAGAGGTCGAATACTGTTACATTCCACATCGATATACCCGATATGGATCTCTTCATATTCACTGGATTGGGTATTATCGCTTTCCACATTGTTGGCCGATGCCTCTTACTCAATTGCCTTTCCTTTCCTTTTCTTCGTAGGACAGTCCTTTGCCATGTGTCCTGTTTTTCCACATTCAAAACACTCTCCTTTCTGCCGTCTTGATTCTTTGGAGTATTTTGTTTTCCTTTTGAAAATCCGTAGGGTATCTTCTTCAGAGTTGCTGTAGGCCTTGTGCCGTGGCTGGCTATTCCTACTAGAGGATGTCTGTGTTTTGTAGGCCTTGGTTTCATGGAGAATGGCGTCCTTTCGTTCTGCTCTTGCAATTGTTACTGGAATATCATCGCCGTCTTGCTCCAGTGGTTCTACTTCTCTCCGGAGTGTAGGGTGCATAGCGTCATAGAATCGTCGCTTCTGGATGTATTTGGAGATACTTCCTCTCTCCATTCGGTCCTTGTACATCATCAGGTCCGTAGCCACATCGGTGATTCGCTTGACGTGCGTTCCGTTAACTTGCTGGAGCTGGTTGAATTTGTTGTATAGGAGGTCGTTGGTTATAGAGGATTGGAATTGTCTTTTCAGGTAATCGAGAACTGTAGTTCCTCTTAATCTTACATTTCCGCCGAAATCCTTATAGCATTAGTGGTATGCGTCAGTTGCCTTTCCTTCGCAAAATGATCCAATGATAAGTCTGGTTGTAGGATCTTCCACATCTTTTCCTTGTAAGAGTAGGAAGTGTGAGAGTTCCGTCACCCATCGTTCAAAGGCTTCAGGTTTGAGGTCTTTTCCTTCTCCTGTGAACTTTGTTGGAAGGTGGAGTTTAAATTTATGGGGTTCAAATGCTGCAGGTACCTCCTCTTCTTCAGGCCTAGCCCGAGATTTTCCTCCTCCAGAAGGCCCTCCTCCTGTGCTAGCCATATCTGATTCGCTACTGGTTTCGGGGTCGATTGGAGGATCAAAGGAAGGTTTCTTTGCTGGAGTAGAAGGGAATTCTCCTGGAGGTTGTGTATCTTCCGTGTTTGCAGGATCGCCCGGCTCTTTAGCAGAGTGCCGGGGTTGTTCTTTTCTTGTAAGGTCTTGCCGTGGGATTTGCTTCCCACTCCTGGTCGTCAAAGACTCTATCTTGGGTTTGAGATAAAGCCGAATGTGCCGTGATTCTGCCCCTTCTCTCCGCTAGCATTCTGAGGTGGATATCGTTAGGTGGATCAGGCCTAAATCCGGGGACAGGTTCTTAACCACTTGCTGAGGTTAAAAAAATGTAACGTGATCGCAAAGTGCTAATCACGTTAACGGTAATAGGTACAATAGTTGGCAGGTGGCCTGCTCTTCCAGAGAGGAGGCGAGAGCTGAGAACTAAAGGAGGCTTCGAGTGTGTACTGAGGAACAAAGAAGTAACCGTTCAACCAAGTATATTGATATACTGTCTGTCCAAGTCTGCCTTTTCTATCGTAGAAACAGGCGGTCTTTAAATACACAAATCTGTTCATGTCTTAGCATAAACGAAACTAATCAAAGGTATCAATCGATATACTTTGGTAAAACTCCTTAAGTATCAAAGCAATACTTAAAATAAAACATAAAACAAAACCAAGTATCAAACGATACTTAAAACTAACCAAGTATCAAAGCGATACTTAAAACAAAACATAAAACAAAACCAAGTATCAAAGCGATACTTAAAACTAACCAAGTATCAAAGTGATACTTAAAACAAAACATAAAACAAAACCAAGTATCAAAGCGATACTTAAAACAAAACATAACACAAAACCAATAACCAAGTACCCGTACCGGTTACAGCTATAACAGCAGTGATGGGAAGAAAAATAGACACTACTGGACTGAGTGCTTCCACTATGCCAATGGAAATCCCACTAACAAAGACTGGTATAAGGATTTGGCAGTCTTGAGGTAGAAGGCTTGGTAGATAGACCATAGGTGGTTAGGCCTAGGGATTCCTCATCATATTAAGGCTGTGGATAGGAAGTGGGTTGTAGCAGGTGACTGTTTTAATGGTACACTGATAGTGGAAAGGAATAGCGAAATGGCAATGGTAGAGACCCGACAACCTGCTCCCGGTGCGAGAGGAAACATGACAGCAGTGGATGCATTTTACCGAGTATGGTGACCATGCTGAAGAAATAGTTCTTCTTACCCGACCAGCAGTAGTATGACTGTCTCTGCTGTGGTACTGCCATTTCCGCCGCAGGTATTCAGAAGTGCATTACCTTTTCCGAACACTTCAAGAGACGGCCTCAATTCCTTCAGATCTGTCACAATTAATTTTAATATTTTTAACAGTAGCAATGGGCTGAGTTGGACCTCACAACTCAAATGTCAGTGATCTAAGAAGGGCAAAGGTAAAGAAATTGTTGAAAGTACCTGGCTGTTCCTTTTGTAGTTTGGTTTTGGCAAGAGCGTAGTTTAATCTTGGTTTGCATTATAAGAAGATGGAAGGTTGTTGGAATAGACTGTGTATTTCCTTTATCAAGTATGTGGGATAGATTTTGTTAAAGGTGGACAGGAGAAAGGGTATGAGATAGTAGTTGGACAGTAAGGTGAATAGACACATAAATCTTGGATGACACTAGTCATCGTGAGCACCGATAAGTCCATATAGGTAGTAAATTTTGAATTTATGTTTTGAAACAGCAGTTGCAAGATGGAGTGGTGTGCAGTAGTATATTTTAGATAATTTATTGTATGGGTGGTAGGAGAGACTAGTCATATACCAGTATTAGCATTACTAGTATAAATAAAATTAGATTAAATTCTAAGTATATTTCCTGCTTATTACTTATGTCTTTACAAATATAGAACACCTTGACACTCTTTACCACTATTACGATCCTTATTACTATAATGATAAGAAGCCTCTATATGAGGTAGAATTAGAGAAAGCTTATGATACGCATTACAGATAGAAGATATTGGTCTTGTACTATCAGTAACATAGACATAGGTCTAAGAGCAATCTTACAGTAGAAGAAGATGAGAAGTATCATTTCCCATTGCTAAGAACTAACTATCCAAAGGGGAATCATTACACTTTTCTAGTTTTAATGCCTTAATACTCAGATGAATACTGTAGGATTTCTTACTCTCTCCCGCTCCAGAAATATACTTCCTAACAGCAAGTTGAACCCCTCCATTATCTAACCAACATTTACTTCTTTCAAAACAACCCTGTTTCCCCTCACTGATTTTTCTCTCTCCCACTCAGGTAATTTCCCATGAAATCACCGTTTTTGCAAAATATATTCCCATATTGAAACATCTTGCAACTGTTTCAGTAAGAAAATTTCCAGTTTCTCCTTTCTGTTTCATTTGCTGAAGATACAATAGTACTAATACTGCTCAATGTTAGGATAGATTCTGGCCAGTCATGTAAGCACCTTTAAAATTTATCTTTTTCATCAAGTCAAGTATTACTAATTGAATCTCTTTTACATGCACAATCTCTGAAGACTTATAGGCTATCACCTTCCCCCTCTTACTTCTATTTTACTCCTAAAGTCCAATACTACCCATATCTTCTGGACTATCTCCCCTCTCCTTTCTATTTTCTATCCCGATAGCTAATCTTTGTAAATCTAGATTCCCATGACTCCCTATTCCTTCCCACCACAGCTGTATACCCCCACCCAATTCTCCCTCTTCTTAGCCTCCACTAGTATCCACCTCCATTAACCCCTCTCCTACTTGCCCTTGTGAGCTACCAGATGTAGCCACTAACCTAGCTTTTATTAAAAATGTCTGGGTTAGTAGTCTATAACTAACAGCTGCCTTATGCAAGTCAAGCTCTTGAGTTGCGATATGTTGTTGGCTTTGTTTCTTTGGTTGATGGCCATAGCTATATCAAATTCTTCTACCATTCAGTGTAATATTCTGAGCATGTTTTATCCGCTGCCAAAGGTTTCCTTCTCTTACTATTTCAGGTAAGCAGGTTGCATCCCACTCTGCATCTTCTACATCTGTATACTCAAGCTCTTCTTCTGTTTCATCCAAATCACTGCCACTCTGGATTTGATATGCTAAGGGGTCATTATCTTCGGTTATGACATTGTCATCAATATCAATTTTGGCTATTAAATCATCTGGAATGTTGAACTCAGAGTTGTTATTGTATTTGCAATATTAATTGATTGCATTCAACTTTAGTAAGACTTTCAAATGGCGGATTTGGTTTCTTTGGTGTGGCATTTTGCAATTCCAGCAGCCTGGTATTGGTAGAGCTTTGTGATACTATACACTGCTGGAAAATATCTGTCATGTCACCCCCTTTTTACTCCTTCATCTTTGCTTTTTACCTCCTAATTTGCATCACTGACTATTACTTGGTCTATCTCCATGGCAATGGGTCACAACAAATACCCCCTTCAGGCCACAACATTTTCATTTCTCTCACCAAAAATCACTCATCTTCAACTCATGATAACTCCTTCACTTTTGCTTTATTTTCATTTTGCTTTCTATTAGTCTGATTCTATTAAGCTAATCTTTCTACTAATAGAATTATTTTATTGATATCTGGTGTGATGAACCTGCCTTCGGCTAATAAAATTTACCGATTTTTTGCAGCAAACTGGTTCGGTTTAACGAGTCCCCCACCATGTTGAGTTTTGCTTCCACTTTCCGGTTCCTTACCTCTTCTCATTACCTGTATACGGAGGTACAGCTCCTAAGTCTTGTATGTTACACCAGTTGCTAACAAAATGCCCACTGCGAGTGTAACATTCAAAACTTAGGCTGTACCTCCGTAAGCATGCACAATGGTGTGCCTTGGTATGACAAGTGAGTGTGGAGAGCGGACAAGGCTTACTTCCCCTGAGTTCTTGGCACCAAGGCCACCGACCCAATTTCCGAATACTCTACGAGTACAAGTACCCTTGAATCTACAGGTAAGTACTTGTATCATCAAGCTCTGCGTGTCTGAGGCTTGGGATGTTTCATGAAATTCCAGTATCCCCGGTACGGTGGCTGGCATGTGCAGTATGGCTGATATTCCATCTCCACCCACTCCATGTATCTCCCCTTTTAAACCCGTTCCTCGCATCCACATAGGCTCGGCACAAGATTCCACAACCAGCACGAGTTTGTGGGGGTTTTGAGGGAATGGGCAGGATTCGAAGATATCCGCAGCAAGCGCTCTTGTCTCGTCAATTTTGTGGAGTTCCATGATTTGGTTTCTCCGCGAATGTTGATGATACTACGAACGCATCTATCACGCCTTATGCTCGAAGATTGAGAACTAGGCATAGCGTCCCGTACCGCACCCCTCTAGTTCGATAACATGGGTGCCCTTATGTTGCATTGTTGATTAGGCCCTGGCCTTAATTCTTCATTCCCGCGTGAGCGCACTTGAAGTGCTAAAAGGGGAAAGTAAAGTATTCGATGTATGGAACGAGCGTGGCAGTGGCAGAAAGTGTACCTACGGGCCTCTTGAGGAATAGCGGTCAAAGTTTTCCGTGGCTTGTGCATTGTGTCTCTGCTGTGGATACCTCCGGATGTCTCTGGATACCGTTATAGTATCGTACCGTGCTAATTTACACATTTTTTACCCATCGTCTATAGTGACCGATTGCGGTCCCCCAATCCTATTGCCCGCGGGCAAGGAATCGAGTGCGCCCTAATATTGCCTCTTGGCAGGGCATCCAGGGGATGGTGAAATCATATCATACACGGTGAATAAGCAACGAATAGTAGCGGGATGGGAAACCCGGGTGGAAAGGGGTCACGGGGATGCGGAAGGAGATGGTTATGGGTCTGAAGGGATAATCCCGAGTTGGTGGATGGAGATGCTTTACTGCAATAGCTACGAAAGCCCGGATCCGGCATTACGGCCTTGTTGCCATATACCGCATTTTCACATAGCTCACCACTCTTAACCAATATACTATACTACCGTACAGGGTGGTTTAACTAACTCGGGAGCGGTAAATACACAGATTATCACTCGAAACCCCACTGCCGATCCCTTGTCCCTAGCGTCAACCAACTCACCCAAACATCAAGAAAAACTAAAATTATAATATCATACAAGTACTGCTGTAAGGTTGTGGAAAGAGCTCATGAGCATTAATGCACCGCACCCTGAAAGTACCACCAATTCAAAGGCAATCGATTAATTCCTATTCCATACTCTTGCCCCTATAATAAAACGACCAATCTCCCAAGCTATCGTCACAGCCCCAAACTCAGGATCCAACGGGCCTGGCTGGCCCCTCGTCTTCAGCCTCCCTAGTTGGGGTGGGTGGAAATTCTCTGTCACCCCGAGCTGGTGCTTGCGGAATCGGCGGAATCGGCGGCCTCCGCGGCCACAGCCACCACGGAAGTGCCCCGGATTTGAGGTAAAATATGAAGAGTACCAAAAGTAACCACCCAATGACGAGGGAGACCACTATACCAGCTATTCCCCCCCCCCTCCAATATCGGCGGTGAGGACAAGTGGCCAATACTGGTATGAAATGCGTCACGTAGCCTATCATCCGCCCAACCGCTTTGTGGATCCTCACGGCGAAGATGGGATTCAGCATTCTAGCGCAAAAGTTCTGGTGTCTTGTAAACTGTCCCGGGGGTGTACTGTAAACTCCACTAAAAATGGTATTATTATATAGGTCCTAAGTTGAATCAGGAGGATACTCACAGTCATGGCATTAATGTCTAGTACTTTAATGAGTTCGGAATCACAGTGAGCATCCGCCTCGACTTGTGCGGATGGTGGGTAGCCACCAATTATTAATAATTGGCTGCCAACCGCATTGCAGGTATGAGAGCGCATTCTTGCCATACTCTCAGGTATTTGGACTCGAGTCCAGCTGAACTGTTGTCAAAAATTGAGATTGAAACAGCGTTTGGCTAGGGAAAGGAAACAAACATAAAGCTAGGCATAGTCAAGACCCAGGCGTCCGGAACAGCTTCCCCAAGTGGTTCCATTAGCATGCCGCCGTGGATCCAAAGCCTATTTGAAAAAGTTAGAAGGGAAATTTTGAGGATTGTGAACGTAAACCGTACTCCCAGGTTTTTGTTTCATCACTTAGACTGTTTGCCCACAGAATCTCGTTCTGGGTACAGGAGCTTCCCTGTTGTAAAAGGTCGTAGATTGATTTATCCACTTTTTGTTATCAAGGTCATAGAACATAACATATTCAAATGAAAGCTGCATTTTTTTCAGTGAATGGAAGGGCTAATTCTAGTGCGATATAAAACCTACAGTAGAGCCATGTTCATCATTAATACCTGGGGCGTCCTCGATTGGAACCCCACCAGGGGCTGTCTCCGCCATGAGGGCAATCAGAAATCCCGCAGACTTTGGATTTCCAATTTTAAGATGATTGGCCGACCCATGCCAGTAGGCCATTCCTGGCTCACCAAACGACTCATTTTTCAGGATGTTGGTTTTATGGTCGTAGACGAGCATCCCAGACTGTGGAAGCGCGTATCCATTGAGGGAGTCGCTTGACGAACGCGGAGTCCAGAGGCCTCTAGACTTCAAGTAAGTTGACTGTCCGGGAATCAGGTAATTAGATGGCAAACCCAATATAGTAGCTCTTGTCTGTACTAGGAACAGAAACAGCCGCGCCGCCAACTGCGCTCTTGAAATGGTTCATATTGGTCGGGAGTGAATTTTCTGTCCATGTAAGGGTCTCGAGGTTGTACTTCCAGATGCTATACCCAGGGAGATCCTTCTTCTCAACAAAGTAGGATGAGTTTCGCCAACCTTTGGCCTCATAAAAGTGCCCCCCTTGCATGAAGATCCAACCTTGATTTGAACCTACCCAGAGTCCGAAACGGTTGACTACAGGAACCCCTAGTGGCTTCTTCAATTGAGATATCGGAACGAAATCCTAGGAAGTAAAGGGCTTACTGAGGTCGATGATGACCGTTCGAGGATCTTGATCAGTGTGAGTAACCAGGGAATCAAGAGTGGTAAAATATGAAACTCACTTAATTCGAGGACCTCAATATTTTCACGATTCCACCTGTATTTGAATTTTGCCAGGCCTCCGTCAAAGATGAGAAGGTCCTTTCCTTTGTGATTGACAACAATACCTTTGCATTTCAAATGAGAATCAGCCTCTCACTGGGCAGAGGAGGGGGAAAAACTTTCGTGTGCCAGCAGGGGACATCTGGAATCAGGTCCCCAGTTCCATGTTTGTTTATAGATTTCAGGTTCAACTGTTTTTGCGCCGAATCTCCGAATACCGGTAGTTGTAGTTATATTTGTCTGAGCAAGCACTAGTCCAGATACCGGCATCCAAAGCGCTGCCCAGAGGGCACTAGTGAGAAACATTGCTTGCGATCACAGAGCGAGTTCCTTGCCCCCAAGTGGAATCCCTTGATTTCTCCGAGGCAGAGGGCGCAAATATACCAAAACTCGAGCATCCAAATCTGATATGAAAGCAAAAACCTCTGGTTGCCACGAAAATAGCCCACTTCCCCACTTCATAATACTCGAGTACTATTTGACCGCGGAAAAAAACAAAGCATAGGGGCGTTGCCGCACTCATGTGAGAGGAAGGGCATTTGCCGGCGGCTGCCTGAACGATAACAAACTCAGCTCTGGGTTTTGGGAACATGATATCAAAAGTGGCGTTTTAGTTGCAGCTCCTTCCCAAAGGTTTAAAGATTTTCTCTCGTAATATCTGGTTTTTGCGTTGAAAAGTTGACACGAGTGACTGCCGATGACGAGGTCTTGATAGTAATGAAAGCATCTACGGCGTTTAATGGGTGTTGCTTGGGGATTGAGAACTGGATATAGTGTCTCACACCGTACTATTTGTGCTCTGTAACATGGATGCCCTTTGGTTGCATTCCCACATGAGCATACCGGTACTTGGAGTGTGAAAGAGGAAGATACTAGAGCGATGGAAAAAGCACTGTGGTGGAACCCGTGGCTTTTTGAGGGCTTGCAGTCGAGACCCGAATTAAAGTCGCCGTGGTTTGTGCATCATATCTGGATGCCTCTGGACACCTCCGGATCGGGTACCCTCTTATTTCCCTTTTCCCGATAATCATCTGCAGGGACGAATTGCCATTCCACAATCTAATCGCTAACCAAGCAAGAAAGAAAGTGTGCTCTATCTAAGCGGTGATAAAATGGCAAAACATGAATAAGAAATGGAGAGTAGTGGAACGGGAAACCTAGACTAAAGTGCAATGCAGGGATGTGCTCGATTGGAGAAGATGGTTATTGAGTCTGAAGAGGTGACCCCAAGTTAGCGCAGTATCCGCGAAAACCAAAATCCGGCGTTTGACTACAGTGTCGCTGCAATCTATGATATGATTCCATACTTGTATTTTGCTCTGCGACCCTTGACTGATAGACTACAGTATGGCCTCACTAAGGCGCAGTAAAATACACAGATTGTCACTCGAAACATAGCAGCCGATCCCTTGTCCCTAGAGTCAACCAACTCACCCGAACACCAAGAAAAGCTAAAGACTATAATATCGTACAAGTGCTGCTATAAGGTTGTGGAAGGAGCTCGCGAGCACTGATGCACTGCACCCCGAAAGTACCACCCATCTAAAGGCAATTAATCAATTAGTTCTTATTTTATGCGCTTGCTACTGTGATAAAAACGGTCGATCCCCCATGCTACTACCGCCACAACCCAAAACTGAGGATCCAACAGGCCCGGCTGGCCCCTCGTCTATAGCTACCTTAGTTTAGGCGGTTTGGGAAAACTCGAGGCTCTAGAGATGGTGGCCGATGTTCTGCGCGCACTAGTTTCGTCTATAACCACCGACTTTAGACCCCGGAACATTCCATCTAGTTGGCGGCGTCCAATTCCGCATCCGCATCCGCATCCAAATCCGCATCCGAGTCCGCAACGGCCTCTGGCGGCGGGGGCGGGGACGGCGGGTTTCCCCTGGAGCGGAAGAGATGTATGAGGGCTGTCAAAAGTGACAAGCCAATGACAGCAGAGATCACTATAACAGCTATTTTCCATGGCGGCGGCGGGGGACGCGGGGTTCGGGCCGGGGGCCAGCTCGGGGTTGGGACCCCGGGTGTTGTAGACCTACTGTAATGGAATGCACCACGTAGGTTATCGTCCACCCAACCACTCTTTGGATCCGCATGGCCAAGGTGGAATTCTGCGTTTTTACGCACAATTTCTGGCGTTTTGTATACAGTCCCGGGAGTAAAGTGTGAGCTCCACTGACAATGGTATTATTATGTTAGTTCCCAGTTGAATCAGGAAGATACTCACAGTCATGGCATTCATGTCCAGTACTTTAATGAGTTCGGAATCACAGGGAGCATCTTTCTCGACTTGTGCAGATGGTGGGTAGCCACCAATTATCAATAATTGGCTGCCGACTGCATTGCAGGTATGAGAACGCATTCTTGCCATACTCTCAGGTATTTGGACCCGAGTCCAGCTTGAGGTGTTGTCAATAGTTAGTTTTGAAACAGTGTTTCGCTAAGGAAAGGAAACAAACATAAAGCTAGGCATAGTCAAGACCCAGGCGTCCGGAACAGCTTCCCCAAGTGGTTCCATTAGCATGCCGCCGTGGATCCAAAGTCTGTTTTATTTTTAAAAGTTAGAATGGAAATTTTGAGGATTGTGAACGTAAACCGTACTCCCAGGTTTTTGTTTCATCACTATAAACTGTTTGCCCACAGAATCTCGTTCTGGGTACAGGAACTTCCCTGTTGTAAAAGGTCGTAGATTGATTTATCCACTTTTTGTTATCGAGGTCATAGAACATAACATATTCAAATGAAAGCTGCATTTTTTTCAGTGAATGGAAGGGCTAATTCTAGTGCGATACAAAACCTACAGTAGAGCCATGTTCATCATTAATACCTGGGGCGTCCTCGATTGGAACCCCACCAGGGGCTGTCTCCGCCATGAGGGCAATCAGAAATCCCGCAGACTTTGGATTTCCAATTTTAAGATGATTGGCCGACCCATGCCAGTAGGCCATTCCTGGCTCACCAAACGACTCATTTTTCAGGATGTTGGTTTTATGGTCGTAGACGAGCATCCCAGACTGTGGAAGCGCATATCCATTGAGGGAGTCGCTTGACGAACGCGGAGTCCAGAGGCCTCTAGACTTCAAGTAAGTTGACTGCCCAAGAAGTAGGCGGGTGACAAACCCAATAAAGTAGCTCTTGTCTGTACTAGGAACAGAAACAGCCGCACCACCAAATGCGCGCTTGAAACTGCCTAAATTGGCCGGAAGTGAGGTTTCTGTCCATGTGAAGGTTTCAAGGTTGTACTTCCAGATGCTGTACCCAGGAATGTCCTTCTTCTCAAGCCAGTAGGACGAATTTTTCCAATCTTCAGCATCGTAGAAATGCCCCCCTTGCATGAGGATCCAACTTTGATTTGAACCTACCCAGAGTCCGAAACGGTTGACTACAGGAACCCCCAGCGGCTTCTTCAATTGAGATATCGGAACGAAATCCCCGGAGGTGAAGGGCTTACTGAGGTCGATGATGACCGTTCGAGGATCTTGATCAGTGTGAGTAACCAGGGAATCAAGAGTGGTGAAATATAAAACTCACTCAATTCCAGGACCTCGATATTTTCACCATTCCATTTGTATTTGAATTTTGCCAGGCCTCCGTCAAAGATGAGAAGGTCCTTTCCTTTGTGATTGACAACAATACCTTTGTATTCCAAATAAGAATCAGCCTCTCTCACTGGGCAGAGGAGGGGGGAAAAAACTTTCGTGTGCCAGTAGGCGACATCGGGAGTCAGGACCCCAATTCCATGTTTGTTTATCGATATCAGGTTGAACTGTCTTTGAGCCAAATCTCCGAATGGTCGCATTTGTCTGAGCGAGCGCCAGTGCAGATACCAGTATCCAAAGCGCTACCCGGAAGGCACGAGTGAGAAGCATTGCTTGCGATCACAGAACTGGTGTCTTGCCCCCAAGTGGAATCCCTTGATTTCCCAGTGGCAGAGGGCGCAAATATACCAAAACTCGAGCATCCAAATCTGATATGAAAGCAAAAACCTCTGGTTGCCACAAAAATAGCCCACTTCCCCGCTTTGCACTACGGTATTCGAAGGCTAAAAAACAAAAGAATACGGGCGTTGCCGCACTTATGTGAGAGGAAGAGCAGTTGCGAGCGGCTGCCTGAGCGGTAAGAAAATCAGCCCCAGGTTTTCTGGTCCTTACCGCATTAACCTGCTCACTTCACCAACATCGATTTGGTGGAATATGATATCGTACCAAAAGTGGCGTTTTAGCTGCAGCTCCTTTCCAGAGGTTTAAAGTTTTTCTCTCGTAATATCTGGTTTTTGCGTTGAAAAGTTGACACGAGTGACTGCCGATGACGAGGTCTTGATAATAATGAAAGCATCTACGGCGTTTAATGGGTATCGCTTGGGAATAGAACTGGATATCGTGTCTCTCCGGACACCTCCGGATCGGGTACCCTGTCATTTCCCTATTCCCGATAATAATCTGCAGGGACGAATTGCCGTTCCCCAATCTAATCGCTAACCAAGCAAGAAAGTCTAGGCGGTGACAAAATGGCAAAACCTGAATAAGAAATGGAGAGTAGTGGAACAGAAATCCTAGACTGAAGTGTATTGTAGGATGTACTCCATTGGTCTGAAGAGGTGATCCTGAGTTAGTGCAGTATCCGCGAAAACCCAAATCCGGCGTTCGACCACAGTGTCGTTGCAATCTATGATACCATACTTGTATTTTGCTCGAGCGTTAGTTGCCATCTGCGATCCTTGACTGATAGACTGCAGTATGGCCTCACTAAGGCGCAGTAAAATACACAGATTATCACTCGAGACGCTAGGCAAGATCTACACTAGGATTGCTTCTTATTGCTAATTCTTAATCGTGGACGCTGCTAATGAGAACGTAGAAAGCCGTAATTGTTTTGACCACATTGACATCTAGAAATACATTGATTCACAAGAGTAAAAAAGCCCATGCCATCTAACCATTATGGATTCCCAGAGTAAATCAAACCCAACCAAAATCAGCAGTTCACCTATTCAACATTAATGATGAACACCACCTTCTAAGCCTAACCCAACAAAAGGTCTATCCTAAAACGTTCTTCTGTTCGCCACCCTTCTTCTTCTTCTTCTTTTTCTCCACCCTCCCATCCTTAACCCCTTTCTTCCCACCCACGACAATCGGCTTGATCTCCGTATTGCTCCTCTTCAACAATACCGGATGACTACCAATATATTTCCCATTCATCTCCCTCGCCGCGCGAAAGTATTCATCCCCATCGCTGAATGCCACAAACCCATACCCCTTACTCTTTGTCGTGCGCTTGTCTCTAATAACTCTAGCTTTCTGTACGCTAGGGTACTTCGAGAACGCCTTGAGTAGTGAATCGTCCGTGACTTCGCCAGCGAGATTGCCGACAAATAGTCGAAAGTGCGAGGGGTCCCACTCTAGCAGCGATGAGTCGGTCCAGGTTTGGCCTCCGCCCTGGCGAACGACAGTGGGAGCATTCTTTGGTTTGTTGAGCGGCGCCGCCGGAAACTCGCTGCCTTCTACTTTTGATGCGACAGGAGCGGCGGTGGTATTGCTAGAAGCGCGGGCAGAGGGGTCGTAAATGCTTTGTTGCTGGGCTATCTGGGCCTGCAGCTCCGGGTCTAGATCTGCGTATCTTGGATCTGCACGGCGGTTGAATGATTGTTGCGGTAGCGGAAATGGGTTAACAATGTGTGGCGCTCCTGATGGTGTAGGTGCTTGATATTGTTGGGCAGGGGGTTGATAAGCGGGTGGGTATTGTTGGGAATATGGCTGATTGTATTGAGGTTGTTGAGCATATGCAGTCGCTGGTGCGGCGACTTGTCTGGGTCGGAAGCCTGAGAACGCTGGAGGGGTTGTACTCTGAGGTATTGAGGGTGGCGGGGGACGAGGAGGGAGAGAGGAGGATGTCCCCGGCGGAGGTGGATATGACATTGTTTCGACAGTTGGTGGCGGTGGAGGTGATGTGGAGAGTGGAGGTGTTTCTTGTTCCGCGAGGGAGCTTGTTATCATACCGGGGAGTTTCTAAGGCTTTGAAAACACCAATGTCTTGGCACAGGGCTGTTGGCGCCTCGCTATTGGTCACGTGGTTAAAGATCAGCGCCGGAATCTGGGGAAAGGATACTTGTATGAGTGCAATATGAGTGATCCCTTGTATCGGTATCATATCTTATTGTGCAAGTGATCGCGGGTGTGTACTGTACCGCATACCGGCAGTAGTGTCATAACGCTGGCCATGAAGGTAAAACGAGGGGGAGAAGGTTTCCCTCTGCCGACCTGAAATAGACATCACGACCCTTCGCAGACTTTAGAATGGACCACCATCACTCCACCAAAACTTACCGGTATCATATCATACCTCAATCAATTGTGATAAATTACGTTTCTATCAAGTAACTGCGAGTGATCGAGATCGCACAACCTTGGTCTGCTATGCCAGAAGTCCTAATGTGCCATAACATAACTTCTCCACCGATGCCACTGCTTGGGCTCACTTATTCTTCACATCGTACCCGAATACCTCTTTCCGCCGGGAAGAATCATCTCTCGAAGATCTCCCTAGTCGTTTATAATGCCGGGACACCCGTGTAATTGGGGCCAGGAAGCAGGCGTATGGCTGTAGGGATGTGATATCCAACTGCCCCTTCCTCCGTATTGGTGCGGTATCGCACTGGGAATCGATTAACTTAGTCTTACGCGGGTTGTTAGGTTGGGAAGGTCTACTGTAAGTGATGGTTGGTCTCCGGTTGGCTCGGCATATACTCGAGTAAGGTCTGTGGTACGGTAGCGCTCGTATCCTAAAATGTAAGGTTTCCAATACTAGTAGTGGACTTATAATTCGATGTTTCTAGTGCTGCTTCTTGACGGTACACCCGCACTTGTATCATAAGCATATAGGAGGTTCACGTAATATCACAACATTTTTGCAATAGTGACAACCCTCCACTTGGAAACTATGACAAGTTTACTTGCATATTATATCATAGGCTGCAACTCGTGCGGCGGGAAACCTCCCACACAAATGTACACTAGATGATAGTAACGGGTGCGATTCCTGGTCCCAACTACTGTACCGCTATCAACAAAAAATACCCAAGCGCTATGTACCACGGTGACATGTTGCTAGCTATTTTAAACATATCAGGTAAAGTGTAAAGTAAAGCCGCTAATTATCCCATGTACAATCATTTTTGTTTTACCGTAGGTAGGAAATATTTGGAGAAAACAAAACGTTTCGCCCATCCGTCCAAACTCCTCTAACCCAGCAGACAAAACCAGAAAAGTATGTATCTAACAAAGGAGAATAACAAGCTTAAACCCGGTTAGTTTGGGTTTGGTAAGAATAGAGGTGGAGAAAGGAGCGGTTCGGGGGGAGTAAAAGAGAGAAAAAATGGCCAAAAAACAGTGGAAAATAATAATAATCATGGGGCATACATAGCTATTGCTTACAGCAGTTGTCAATAGCGTTTCATTCAATGACGATTGGCTCGTCCTGTCTTCCTTTCCTGCAGAATCCCTGTTTGCTCTTTCGAGGATGCGATGGCCCACTGGAATTGCTGCCATGAGAGGTCTTCTTGTTGGGGACTGGGCCACTTCCAGAGCTCCGGTTGGTAACTTGCTGAACTGGGCTAAGTGTTCGCGTGACGAAAGGTGTGGCCTCACCCCATTGTTTCTCTTCCGTTAGAATGTCCTCAAGCGGTCCAATTCGATCCATGTAGACCTTCCTCATCAACCAACGTTGTTCTTCGATTTTCCCGTAGCTACCTCCGAGGATAACACCCAGTAAACTTCTGTTTTGCCTATTGACGAATTGTAGTCTCTCAAATTTCTTCATCTGGCCAACGAGATCGTCGAGGGCTTCTGCCCAAAGGGTTAGTATAATCTTAATTTGGTAACTGCTGCGCGAGATATCGTTCTCACTGTTGTTCGGGTCCTGAATGCATAGAAGATCGGTCTGCGGCGGTGTTGCTCCTCTTTGGATCACGGGAAATACGTCGTTCTTGCGGAAGTAAGAGGGTTTTCTGGAGTCCACACATATGCCTAGAGTCTCGGTGTTGAAGCTTTTACCATACAACTCTAAAAATTCAAGTAGCATGACACCCAGGTGTCTGCGAGGGTCCATCCTCCCACTGGCCGCACCAGGGTGCATTTGGAACATGCTTACAATAAGGCAGGTGACCGAAAAACTTCCCAATCCTCCAAGATATACTTCGTTGAGGCCACGCATCGCAAGAAACTGCTTGATGACCGTAAGCAAGATTGGCATCGCCGGGTACTGAGCTTTCCATCTAATAAATGTCTCGTTGGCCACCAAGCCTGAAGAGTTCTCAAATGAGATATCGACGTGGATATTCGTTTCGCGATCCACAAACTTGATGATTGGCACCTTTGCGTTTGCAATCACGGCCAAACTTCCCGGTTTTGCGGTGTTAGAACTAAGGATTGCTTGCCTAAGCTTGTAGAGCGCATTCCTTTCTGAATAACGAGGTATCCCGATCTTCGCAAAGGAAGTAGATATCACAACTAGGTCGATATCGCTAGTTGGCAGGTAGAGCTCCGCTGCAAACGACCCGAAGACCCGAAGATCGGTATCGGGCCAAAGTTTAGTTACTACGACTCGCACCCGATGAACCAACTCTCTCCTAACGGCATGTTCGTAGGCACGGGGTTGGATGTAAGCAATGAAGTCCAGGATCTCGTTATGAAGCCTATAAATAGCACAAAAGGAGTTAGATTCATTTTCATTTTCTATCGGGCTCGGTCAATGAAAGATATAATTTCATGTGTAAATTCGGTGATACTCACCAAGTAGTATAATCAGAGACCTAGAGTGATCCCTCCCCATCTTGGTCCAAGGAAACGGATCAGACCTAGGAGTGGCCATATACTCGTAAGTGATATTGCCGTCGGTGGTGGTTTTACCGCGATTCATGTCAGAATAGCTTCTCTTTCTGTTTTTGGGTATGTCTAATTGACGGTCATATCCCTTATTCTGCATCGCGGGGTTTCTCGATGTGTTGGAAGATGTGTATTTAGAGTGAGCAGCGCCAGGAAGACTAGAAGGGCCTCCATTGTTGGATTGTCGGACTGAGCGGTTACGGGGTTGGGGGTCTAGATCCCGTAGCTGGGGCGGGGGTGAGGGTTTGCGATAGGTTAAAGGGCGGGGCGGTAAACCTGGTGGTCCTGTGTCTTTAGGTGGGCCAAAATGGTTATATCTGTGGGAGAAGCTTGGTTCGTCGCAGTTATCCTTGCCATTCACCTTCCTTCTCTTATGGTTGGAGTCCTCATCACCTTGACCCAAATGGCTAGGCTCGTCACCAAAAGAAAGTGAGATAAAATCATCATTATCTTGAATAGGATTTTTAGGCTTTCCCATAGTGGCTCTGGCTTTAAAAGAACGGACCAGAGAAATTACATCTGGCTTCTTTTCTCCATCCACTGCTCCTTCCGTAGCTGAACCGACCTTTGTAACCGCCAAACTTGGGTTTTCATCGTCTGACATGTCCATCTCAACTTCATCATCTGCGCCAGCTGCATCGCGTATGCTTTCACCAATGCCATCGCCTGATCCGTCAGGGGCGGATAAGAACTCGCCCCCTGTAATCATTCCTGGCAGCAAATCAGGGGTCTTTTCGCGGACATTGAATGATAGGATTGGCCTCTCATGAGCGGGGACGGGAGTCCATTTTTGCGGTTTCGGTTGTTGGCTTGTTTTTTGGCGCTTCCCAGTTTTGGATCCTTTGGATCCTTTCAGATGTCGAGTAGGGCCCTGGTTGCTATCCTGTGAGCGATTGCTCGGTCTATAGCTGTCTGTCTCGGTTGGCATCTGACGCTGATGTTGATATGTGAATTCATGGTTGGGATTATTCGGATCGCTGCGTCCGGTAAAACGGTGGATATCGTTGACCCTACGGTCACGACCTCGGTCGCCCATGCTAGAGTTTTGTTGAAATGAAAAGGCTAGTATAATTCTGTACCTGTGTTAGGGAGGAAAAATTGCGCCTGGCAAGCTGCCACCAGAGCGAAACTAGCGCTGAAGGGCAGTTTTAAGGTTGAAGCGGAGGAGCACAGGACAGAGTTCATTCACCCAAGAGGGGCAAACAGAAGGATAGGATGCGGATCTCTAGGATTAGAAGGCCCTCGGATTGAATCTGAAAACGATGAGAGAAAGGGTGACGGAGAGGGTTTTTTTTGTTTTTTTCCTTCTGTTTCTTTTCTTCCTGGTGTTAGGCGAAGTGATGCTGGGATGAGGGTTTGGCGGCAACGTTTGGAATGGTATGGGACGCGAGAGCCTCTTCGGATGCAATCTGGGTTCTTGGCACATATTGTTCCTGCGCCAAGATATTTCTTATCTGATTTGCACAGGATCAATGGTAACACTGATTTTAGGAAAAGGCTTGGCATAGCAAGTATCACTCGGGAAATGAGATTACTTGCAGGATTTGCCTTTGTGGAGGCCGCGACCGCGGGTTGTCATTTAGGCCACAAAACCCCTCCCTCACACGGAGCCAAATAATATACCATAACATACCTTTACCCATGTTGGTGGTGTCCTGGAGGTCACAAACAGTGAGGTATGATAATATTATCATAATAATATTATTATGATACTACTACAGTATTTGAAACCTGGAATTTTCGGAGGACCGTGGGAAAAAAAACCTAGGGATCCAGCCTCGAGAAGGGTAAAATGGACATCTCTGTTGATATCAAATATAATTACTGCTACCGTATTCTCAATCCCCTCTCGCTATGTGTTGGGAATCCAGAGGGATTTCCGGCTTTCCACTTTCTTGGTGCACGTTGACTGATCCACTTCCCACTTCCCCACCTGACCCGCTTTCCGGCCCAATACGTTACTTTACTCGCAGCCATGGTCCAAGCCTTAGGGTTGCCGCTCAACTTCTCACTGCGAGTACTCGTATGTGCACAGGATATATTCGTAATCTACGCAAGAAAATACACAGCCACGAACCTGCTATTGGTGATGCTTGGAGGACCATCACAACCCCTATCTTCTCTGCCCTCTCGTCTTTAGTTGAGGTCTGATGTTCCAAGCGTGGGGAGAAATTATCCTCTATATATATTTTTCTGTCAAAGCTAATCTTGGATTCAAGCTTCGATAGCGCTTGGATAATGTCTGTAGAAGGCAAGGAATCGATACCACCCTTTCTGGGCGAAGAAACATCTATCCTTCCCCAGAAGCATGCTTCCCAGCCCGCGTCTCCACGGGGCAAGTCCACCAGTGGGGCTGCAAAGGACGTTCTGGCAAGTGCGACATGTGAACCTCATTTACAGAACAATGGTTTCCAAAAGGTAGCTTCAACATCAGAGCAACATCATGGGATAAACCAGCCGTTCCGGGCCGATCCACAAAGGCCAGGGGAGCTCCGTGCCCATGCGGAGGGTCCCGTGGAAATTTTAGCGGACGGTTTATCGACTCCAAAATCATTGCTTTCCGTACGGTCTATGCCAGTGGTTTCGGTTGAACAAGACTGCCTGGACATATACAGCTTGGGAGAATATATCCCTAGTCCCTATACATCCTACACGGCCCCACAGAAGACAGGGCAGTTGTCTCTGCCTCGATCGCCCCTAACAACCGTTGCTGATTCGGACCCAAAACTATTAAGCAGACAATCCGTTTTGGGAACACCCATCCGATCACAGAATGAAAATAGCCTGGCTGCTCCAGAGAGTGGTACGAGCAGCCTTCCCATTCCATTGAGGAGAGATTACTGTGCATCTTCCGATGATGAGGGCGCATCTACGAGTGTTGGATCAGATGAGGTGCCAATCCTCGATTTTGCGGGAATGAGTGAAGCAGAGGAGGACGGGAGGTCTGTGGAGGTGACCAAGCCCCCAAATGTGGATCCTGGGTCAATCACAGATGAGGGGGAGATTGGGTTCGATGAGACTCTCTTGACTTCCTGTGGCCATCTGCCGAGTCTAAAACCTTTGGACCTCAGACTTTCTCCTAATACCGATATGGAGAAGGACGCCACGAATGGTCAAGAGCTGTCATTTCATCGAGCCGTTGGATCTCCTGGGGGGGCTGTAAAAGAGGCTTTTGTCGAGCAAGTAGAGCCGACATTTTATATCAAAAATTTGAAAAACGATTCACTAAGGAGATTACCTCAGATAACTACGCTGGAACGGAGTTCCTCAGAACACAAATTGCCAGAGCCGGTAGCGATACAAGAATCCTCTCCAGACATCTGGGGACCTCGGAGATCCGAAACCTTCAGTTATAACCCTTCGGAAACTATTCGCGTGGGAGTGAGAAATGTCGTGATTCTCCCCGGAGAGTCTGACCGCCGCTATCATAGTAATTGCTACCGCCGATCTCATGGCGAGATGGATATCAGTTTTGCCGCAAGCATAAAACTTCAAGGTGAAGGGAGTATTTTTCCTCCTCAAGCATGCCAGCGAGGAGTCATTGTGCCCGAAGGACCAAGCCGCCCTCCCACTTCACCTGCAACTCCGACTGCCGTTGCTTCACCTGAGGTAGCATGGGTTAGGGCGGCTAGTGAAGAATTTCCCTTACCTGACTTTTCTCTTTTGAGAAAAGAAAGGGGCAGTGTTGTATTAGAAAGGAAACCCTTTCCACCTGGACGGGGCGGAAGTAACTCTCAAGGGATACATCCAGCGCCGGCGATTAAAACCACGGTTTTGTGCTACACAAATGTCCTCCCGGAGCAACCCAGGGCCTCAACACCAGTCCTCCCAGCTGGTGATGACGATACTAGTCAGCCGGATAGCCCATCTGATAGTCTTGAGTTCTCGTCAGTAAGATATTCGCGTGTTTCTGTGGCATCTCCTATGTTGCATGCGAGAGGTTACGCCGGCGGATCTGAGTGTTCTAAGAGTTTGAGAAGTGTTAAGGCTTTACTATTGAACGAGGGCATTCAATTGAAGGAAGATGATACAAGCTCCGCGAATAACGCGCCTTGGGATAGGCTCTCACGTGAGCCTAGGTCATTGAGGACTGTTCGATCCTAGGTCCTAGGCGAGGTCCCTCTTAGCACTATGTGGGCGGTAGTAGTTTGGTGGGCTTTGTCCTTTACGGGAAGGCTGCAAAGGATTTTTTCATGAAGATGGAGTGCTCTTCGGCGTTCAGGCTATCCGATTAGAGGCAACGACTATGCTTACTTAATTAGCAGACACTTTGGGAGTGATGAGAAGAGGAATTACAGACAGTGATTGTCATTAAATTGAGCAATTAAGAGTTTTTGTGAAATGATCAAAATTACAGGTTATTGAGCGACCCTCCCTCAAGTTAAGTAGAGAGCATAGAACTCTCATCCGGAATCGAATAGCCCGGCCAATCTCCCGTCCGCTTGGGCGATGCTTTCCTCCAGTTCGACCATCTCCACTTCCCTCTTCTCCGCCGCCATCACACTCCTTAAAATACTAACAATCTTCCTCAATCTATCAACCACCTCAGCCCCCCCCTTCCTCTCACCTCCCCAACAAACCGTCCTATAACAGCTCGTTATAGCTTTCAACACCTCAGGAACATATCTACAAAGTCTGACCCAGCAGACTCCCACCATAGTTTCCACGGCATCTAGCGTAGCGGCCAGCAAACCCTGTGCAACCCCAACAAACGGATCACCCAAAACCGTGCCAAAAATCCGAACCAGGTCGCCCAAATGTCTCACTGCGTAAACCTTCATGTCCATCACTAGCGCGGATATTTGACGCATAAGCTCCCCCGCGATCCGTGCATTCTCACCGGCAAAGGTGAAGCCTCGGACAATGCCAATGTAAAATATCGCATCCAGCTGTTCCACTCGGGGGCGGTTATCCGTGGCGGACGTCTGAGCGAGAGTTCTCAAGACTCCGTACGTCGCCCGCAGCAGCGGTACCGAATATCTCGTCGGAGTCAAAGGTGGCAGAAGGAGTAAGTCTGGTACGAGTGCATCACGCAGAACCGGCACGAGCCCAGTCCTGGTCAGTAGCCCGTCGGGTAGTTTCGGTAGCAGAGCGGAAAGTAGATTACTCGCAGAAGTTTTGTGCTCAGGGTTCGTGCCATCGTGGATGCTTAATAGCGGGGGTATGAGCAATGGCCATGCGCTCTCCAGCGTATCGGTGGATAAATGCGCCGTTATGTAGGATAGTAGGGTTACGGCTTGCGGTAGCTCCCTGGGCCAGATAGGTGTCTGCAATGCCGCGCCTTTGTTCGTGGATTCACGCTGTGGAGCGCGGCCGGCGGGAGTGAGCGGAGATTTAAATAAGGGCTTTATAGTGGTTGTTAGGATTGCCACGAGAGTTTGTGCGGAGCTTAGTTCTCGATTGGAGGATCGGAGTGTCGCAGAGAGATGGTGGGATGTGGGGCTAGTCCACGGATCTGCAAGATCGGCGTACGTTATGGCTGCGATAGCGATGTTTGACCGTGCTACCGATGGGGGTGGTGTGTGAGAGAGTGAGGAGTGGAGGAGCATTAGAGCCTTTTCAGAGACCTTGTGGAAAGGATACCAGGCGGTTTGGTCGCGCGCTGGCCCATCCTTGTTGTCATCTTCCTCTCGGAAATACTGTTCAGCGGGGAGGAGGCCGTGTGGCGGGTGGAGGATGGTGATCAGGTATGTCTGGAGTTCCTCGGAGGCAAGAAGGTCTGGAGTTGTGCCCAGTAGTAGGGAGAGCTTAGCAAGATTTACTTGGATCTGGGAGGTGTGATTTTGATTTCTGTTGGTCAGTTATATCGCGAGAGATGGTTGGGCGAGTAGTGGGCAAGGGGGTCCTTTACTTGCTGGTATTTGCTATCTGTGTTTCCAAAGGTGGGTACTTCGCAAAGAGGTCTAAGCTCGTCCATTATTCAGATTTACGGTATTCTGAATAAGTGGGGTGGGATGAGGCAAAAACGATGGTGGGGAGTTGCTGGTTGTTCTGGAAGGTTGAACCATAATGAGGCTCTGCTGTATCCGTCTCCCGTGTTCAGGGTAACCGTTTTAACGGCCGCAATATACAGGTAGGTTTCGGTATCGAAATCTTGAAGTCAAAAAGAAGCTCAGAGACACCTTACTCCCAATCTTTCGATTCGACTCAACATCAGTTTAATACTACGACCATGGCATCAATAGCGAAAGGCTCAGCTTCCTACAAAAAAAAGGATGGATCTCTCGTCCTGGAGAAGGACTCTGTCACTTGGACTCCTGCAAATGCTGAGACCCCGTCTTTAAAAATTCCCGTGTCAACAATTACAAGTATGAGTCTAAATTACCCCCCCCCCCACGCGCGAGCCGCCTGCTCACAGAAGAAAGATCTCCAGGCAACCCCTGCGACAGTGGCAAAAGTCATGATCAAGGTCTTCGCAACCAAAGAAGGCGGTGCAGCAGAGCCTTACGTCTTCACATTCACCTCCGCCTCTTCCGCTCGCATGGAAGCCGATGTCATGAAGGAAGCATTAACCACCTCAATCCAGACCTTCAAGAACAATTCCGGTACCGCAACTCCCTCCTCCGCTTCTGTTGGCCATACCACTACTGCCGCTTCCTCAACTGCAGCCTCTGGAGCCACCTCTGCAAAATTAGCCAGCAAACTCACAGACTGGAGCAAAACCAGACTGGAAACGGATCTCGAACTCCAAAAATCCCTCCTAAAAGCCGACCAAGAGCTCTCGACAACCTTTTCAGAGGCCGTCCTCTCTGGGGCCGTAACCGCAGACCAGTTCTGGTCCACACGCACACATCTTCTCCGTGCGCATGCAATCGAACGGGAGCAGAAGCGCGGTCCGTACAACGTGCTCGCCACGATAAAGTCTAAGACTGTTGACAATGTTGTTAAGATGTCTTTGTCGCGCGAGGCCATTCATGACATTTTTGATCAGCACCCGTTGGTTAAGATGGTTTATGATGATAATGTGCCGAAGTTGCCAGAGGAGGAGTTCTGGAGTAGGTTCTTTCTGAGTAGGCTTTTTAAGAAATTGAAGGGGGATAAGTTGCTGCCGACGGATAACACGGACCCAATACTTGATCGTTATTTGGGGAGAGGTGATGAAGGTAGGCTATTTTATGGGCACCCGAGTGAGGGGGGGGAGCTAATCATGGGGAGTAGAAAACTCGAGGAAGCGTAGGAAGTTGGAACATGTTCCTAGAACTATGGATATTGAGGGTAATGAGCAGAACTTGAGTCAGAAGAAGGGGAATGCTCCTGATTTGACTATGAGACCTACACGTACTGAGAACGTTCCGATTATCAAAACCCTAAATAGTCTTAGCTTGAAGTTGGTGGACTTGGTCACGCCGTGAGTGTTCTACCGATTTCTCCATCGGCATTTGCTAACAAGCTCCGCCTAGCACCGACACCGACCCCAGCCAAGTCGAAGACCAAGACGAACGCTACATCATTGAGCAACGCCTGATAGACCTCCACAGTGACCCCGAGGAAGCGCGCATCATCCTCAACATTCGCGACCAACGCCAGTTCTTCTCAGCAAGCAGTAATGCCGATAAAGCGCGCAAAGAACTCTACTCAAACCTAAAACCCGAGACTGTACTCCAAGAGATCCAAAAGACCCTCGGAGAAAGCAACCTAAACCTCCTTACCGCTCTCGCTAGCGGTGGCACTAGTAAAGGGAGTAAAGCCCAACTCTCCAAAGCTACCACTCAAATCGTGGCGGCAGTTAAGGACCGCAGGGAACAGATGTTGAATTCCAGCGGGTTTAAGAACAAATCTGGGGGCTTACCCGCGAACGTATTCAATAGCGTAACGCTTGTACATGCTACAACGAATGAATTCCTCCGCCATTTCTGGCTGGCCTTCTTATCCGGGGACGAGAAGCGCGCTGGGGACATCGTAA
The DNA here is from genome assembly GCF_000151645.1 of Tuber melanosporum. Lineage (NCBI taxonomy): Eukaryota > Fungi > Ascomycota > Pezizomycetes > Pezizales > Tuberaceae > Tuber > Tuber melanosporum. The sequence continues at coordinate 86,686 of NW_003299118.1, read as the reverse complement.
AGTTGGTTAACAGTTTGAAGAATTCGAAGGAGAGGATTGCGTCCATTGCCAAGACCGCTGACGAAGAGCGAGAGCTGGAGAAGGTGAGGAAGAAGAAGGAGGCGCAGGAGGAGTATAAAAGGACTGGGGTGAAGCCGAAGCGGAAGACTACCGAGGTCGGCGGTGGGAGTAAAGTTGTTGAGGAGCTGCTGGCACCAACGATTGTTGCGGTAGATAAGGCGTTAGGGAAGTATCAGGCTGCGCTAGGTAAGGCGGACAAGGGGTCGAGGACTGCTGCTGGGTAGAATAGGGGGCTTTTGGGGAGTTAGGTTTACTTGGAGTTTGGGTTTTCTCTTTGGTGCCGGGCAGAATTGGTGATTGCTTAGATTGCCCGTTTTCTTCTTTCCTTTCCCCAGATTCAGTGTGGTTGGCTATTTGCGATTACTAGATTGATTGGTTGGTTGGGTGTAATATACAATGGTTCCAAGAATAGCCCGTTCCATCTATCTGTTCCGAACCAATGATCCAGAGAACCAAGTGAAGTTATCCAGCCATAAAAAAATCTACTTCACCTTTTTGACCTTAATATTTATCGTCTCCTCATTAATGAAGATGCCCTATACACCCTCAGTCAGCCATCGCTAGTTTCCCCTCCCCCCTCCAGCGGCCCAAGAGAGCACACACCTTCCCCTTATAGGGCTCAGGAATCCTCCACTCCCTAATCCTCGAGGCGAACTGGTTAACCTTAGTCTTATCTACCCCCTCTAGTAGAATCCTAGTAGGTGTAGGCACACTACACTCGACACCCTCGGGAACGGGCATCTTGATAGTGTGACTATACCCCAATCGCATCTGCAGCAGTTTTCCCTCGTTCTCGATCATGGCCCTGTACCCAACCCCCACCAGGCGCAATATGGCGGAGTGACCCTCCGTCACGCCGAGCACTAGTTTCTGCAAGTTTGACCGCGAAGTGCCCCACATTTCACGCTGCTGGCGGTTTTTCGCGTCCTCCACCGTGATGGTTGCGCGCCGGGATGTGGACGATGGGATGGGCGTTTGCGTGACCTTTATGAAGGGCGGGAGATGGAGGTATAGTTTACCTCGGGGGCCTTTTACCTGGCTGGATGTTTTAAGTTAGATGGACAGACAGTTGGGTGCGCGATTGGTCTAGGGGGGGGAGGGGGGGTTGTACAGCCTGCTTATTGGTGTTTCACGAGGATTCTTGCTTTTCGGTAGTATTATCTTGTTGAGTCTTACCGTGTCCGGGATTATAACGGGAGATTTCCCAATCTTGCTGAATGCTGTGGATGTGCTGGAAAATTTGCAGATGTATCCCTTTGGCACATGTCGGAGACATCGGTTCAAGATGAGGCGCATTGTTGGGCGAGTGGTTAATTGAGAGGTCCTTCTACCATCATTTTGTGTGTAGATCTTGTGGTTAGTTAGTGGGTGGAAATGTTAAAGCCGGGTAATTGGAGGCTTGATAAGGGTTCCCGACCCACTTGCTTGATTGGGTAGGTTTGGCTGAGAAAAAAGAAGAGTTCTAGGCCGGAGACATGACAACTCAAAAATGGTTCTGCGTTAGCTACCGGTAGAGGGATTTATGATCTTACCATTACCCACTTCTCAACACTCATCCACCCATCCTTTCGCATTCCCCCATCTATCTATCTACGATACTTCTATCATACCTCTATAATACTATCGACAATTTCCCCATAAAAAAGGCCTGAAACCAACTTAAGCGGGACATCGCACACACAAACTGCACAATGTCTCCACCGCCAGATCTCCTCGAAACCCTAACGACACTCACTGCCTCCCTCACCACGACTAGTACATCCATCCAATCCGCCGAATTCCCGACACTCACATCCCCAGAGAACGGCATATCCCTCCTGGGCCTGAAAAACGAGCTCCTCCTCTCATATGTCCACAACATCGTCTTCCTCGTACTAGTCCGGCTCCGCTCGGGCACATTGAGCAATGGCATTGGTGCAGACGCAGTCAAGGAACTGGTCAAGATCCGCGTTCTGTTAGAGCGGGGTGTGAAACCGCTGGAAGGGAAATTGAAGTACCAGATTGATAAGGTCATCGCTGCAGCGTCATCGTCGATGCCGGCCGGTACCGCTCCTGCAACGACGAAGGAGGAGATAGAAGTAAGAAATGGCAAGGGCAGTGGTGAAGATAGTTCAGATGAAGACGAAGATGTGACAGCAAACAACTGCGACTACTACCCCCTTCAGGAAAAACCCCGTTCAGACGTAGCAGCAGCTTCAGCACCAGTATCAGCACTCACCAGGAAGGAACTCGCTTTCCGTCCTAATCCCGCCGCTCTTGTAAAACCCTCTGCTCCGGCGCTATCCTCATCTACTACGAACCTCTCCGATGGCATATACCGCCCACCTCGCATCTCCGCGACCGCAATGCCGGAACCCAACAGGTCCGCGGAGAAAGGTAAGCCTCCCCGCCGCAAATCCCATATGCTCGATGAATTCGTTATGGAGGAGTTGTCCACCGCGCCAACAGTGGAGTCATCCGTCGGGTCCACCATTATCGACTCCGGCCGCGTAGTCAAGACCGCACGCGATAGGCGCGAGGAGCGAGAGAGGCAGGAGTACGAGGAGAATAACTTTGTCAGGCTGCCGAAGATGGGTAAGAAGGAGGCGAGGGAACTGAAGCGCCGCGGTGGGAGAGAGGTGAACGGCATGGGCGGTGAGGATTGGTCGGGTTTCACGGGGGATATAGAGAGGTTGACGAAGGAGGTTGATAGAGCGGGTAAGAGCGCAAGGTTGTTGGAGAAGAGTCGGAAAAGGAAGGGTGATGGGGATAATGAGGAGGGGGGCAGCTCGAGGGTTGTGGGGGACAGTTTTGAGAGGAAGAAGGAGAGGCTTTCTAAGAGGAGGAAGACTTAGATGAGTGAGTCTATGGATAGATACATAGACATAGATAGATATTTTAAAAGTTTTCATCCCTTTTGAGTCGCTACTTTGCGCTTGACCTGTATCATCATTAATCCACTCCATTTCCACAAACTAGCAAACTTACCCCTCACACCACTGCAACTAACATTATAATACTACCTCTTAAGCTCCTTGATCAGCCCCTCCACCATACCAACAATCTTCCCCATCTCCGCCTCGAGGCCAATATCCTCCAACCTCGCTGCCACCCACCCCCTCGGCTGCTCCTCCTTCTCCAAATCCCTCCTCATCTCCTCCCTCTTCCTAGCAACCACACCAGCAAATACTCCACCACCGCCATGGCTCCTCTCCACCTGCGCAGCGCACTCACACAGCAATCCCCAAACAACCTTCCCGTAATCCACCCTCGGAATCTGCAAGAACAAGTTCGCAAGCGTGAACCCGTGCACCACCCGCATAGGGTGAAACCTCTGCGGGTAGAAGACCGGGTCGAGGCGTAGGTAGATTAGTAAATGATGCAGTAGGGCCCGTTCCCAATTTCCAGACGGGATATATTCGCCCTGCACAAGCGCTAGGTGTAGTGCGGCTAAAGGCTGCCGGGGTAGCGGCCACATAGGAGACTTGTGTAGGTGCCTCAAGGCGGAGATCATTGCTTCACTCTTATCCGAGTCGAGCGCGGACCAGGCTGTCTGCTCGAGTATTTCCACGTCCGCAGTCGCCGGGAGTGCTCGTGCGCACCTGTTGCAAAGCACCGCTTCGCGCGAGGGCATTCCGACCCCGCCGCAGGCGCACAGGAGCCCGTCCATGGGTCCGGCAGGGCCGGTGCAGCGCGAGCAGGTGCAGGTGAAGAAGTACTTCTCTGACAGTTCCAGCTGGCGGCGTTCGCGGGGAACTGTATTGTCAATGTATGATATCAGGACTTCAGCGTTCGCAGGGATGTCTTCTAGAGCACGGATTTGGAGGATTCGGCCGTTGAAGAGCATAACGGCATTGGGTATGCAATCGTGGTTTATGCTCGCGGTTAGCGGGTCGAATGCGATACCAATGGGATCGAAGGTCTCTGTGACAAGGGTCATGGAGTTTACCAGTACCTGTACCACAGCCTCCGCCGTCAATACCATCCCCCAACCCTGCGAGAAAGAAACGAGAAGGAATCTACAAACAGCACAATACAACCTCCTAACCTCCCCCTCCCCCCTCCTCGTTCTCGAATACCCATGTGCCCCCTTCCCCATCACAAACACCCCTTCCCATCTCTTCCCTCCGGCCTCCGTACGGAACTTTTCAACATGATCCTCACACTGTGCAAGCACCCCCCCTTCGGCATTCTGCATGAGCACCCTCATCGTGACGCGCACAGAACCCGGCAATGCCCTCGGTAGCTTAGCAAAGGTTTTACATTCGTGCTTGTGCACGCGCTTCCAGTCTTCTGTTTGACATTCCTACTTTTCCTCCATCCCAATTAACTCCTCTTGTTCCTTTTTGCTGATAGGAAGGGGGGTGGGGGTATAACCCACCTACCTTTCCACAGTACTTGACAATTTTACACCCTAGGCACGCAGAAAGCTTCCGCGGGGAGCTATAAGTTGTTAGGACTGAGGGTGTGTCCGGAGCGTGGTGGAGGCAGTTGCTACAGGTGCTCTGCAGGTGTGCATCGTCAGGGATCGTCACAAGCGGTTTGGGGATCGACAGGATTTGCGTGCCGGCTGGGATCGCAGTTGTTGTGAAGAGGCCGTGGCCGCCTCTTGAGGAGTGCCTGCGGGTTGCTTTCGGCATTTTTGTTGTGGGGATTGCGATTGAGTTTGGTAGAGGAAGTCGGCATGTGGGGTGACGAGATGTCAGTGGGTTCGTTCAGTGGCCAATCTTTGGTCTTGGCATTATGGCATACGAGTGATCAATCGTGACTCTTGCATGATACGTTCAATGATAAGCTTCACATCGAGCAGGGTATGTTATCGACAAGCTATAAACTATAGAGTACATGGCAATGTCCACCTGAAAGAGAGTATTGATTGTCTAAAAGGAAAACATACGGGGCAATGCTGTGGAATGAAACAAGACGAGGTAAAAAATGAAAGAAAAGTTCCCAGCCCCTCCCACACAGGTGTTCACTCTCCCTCCACCCCCTGTCGATGCCTTTTACATGAGTTTCCCCAACATCCCTTGCTTTATGCGACAAAGTGTGCAACGGAGCAAAGCGATCTACATTCCCTCAAACTCACCACCCGCATCATCATCGTCAATATCTCCATCTTGAATCTCCTTGGCCAACTCCCTCTCTCGCTCCCTGGCCTCCTGAGCGTTCTTAAGTTCAAGCCGGTGTTGATTCATGGGGAACCTCATAGCCTATCAAAAAACAAAAAATCAGCCAAATGCCCCCAGCAGAAATCGCCGAAAAAATCTCACCTTAACGCTATCGTTATGTAAGCTCATACAGAACATGATCCTCTCGTGGAAGGCCTCCTGAGGCTCCTGAGTTGCATAAACGTCCAATAACTCCTTGCTCTGCATATAACCCTTCTCATGGTTCAAAGTGGCCTCGATAACGCCATCTCGAATGGCCTTAGCAACGATATACTCAGCACTCTCCTCACTGTCTAATCTAAGTCTGACGCAAATATCCCTCAGTGAGATCTTTGAATAACTCAAACTCATCATACGGATACCAGTCTTGATGACGTTCTGACGCAGACGGAGAATAAGGGAATATGTGCCATCTTTCTTGAACGTCTCAGCGTGCGTGTTGAGCGTGTCAAAGAAAGAATCGAGTTCTCCGATCCGAACAGCTTGCACGAGCAAAAAGTACGCGTGCAGAGACTTTTCAAGTCTAGGTTCACGGAAGATGGACCGTTCCGGAATATCCCCCATGAGAAGCTCAACGATAATATTGAGCTTGTTGGCAGCCTGGACGAATCCGGCGGCAGCGGCAGTCTGGGGAGCTTTGCGGATAGCTCCCACGAGCTCGTTGTGCGCGGCGGTGTAGTCAAGCTGAATAGCACGAATACGGCCAAGATAGTATTGGTAGCGCGCAATGAGGTTATTGGCCGCAGACTCAGGAAACAGAGTCTTTGAAACGAGATGATCGGCCTGAGTGATATGTGACGTTTGGAGGTAATTACGCAGGAGAAGCGTAATCAGGGTGGCTTGTGTGTCAATATCTTTTCGTAAGGTAGCAGTTCGTAAAGAGGCAAGAAGTTGCGGACGAATTTCGGTGATGGCAGGAGGAGGAAGAAGCTCGTGTACACGAGAATAATAGAAGTACACCTTGGCAGCCAAGGAGTCAAGCGTTCGACGATTGAGCGAATGTATTATCTGAACCAGCTCGGTGGAGAAACTTGCGCCCGTTTCCAGATTCTTCTGGTCCAAGAGATAAATCTGCACAAGTAAGTGAAGGTAGATATCAATTTCCGGCAATAGAACCCCGCCATCCTTTGATCCTTCAGAAGGACTATCAAGGTCCATTCCAGACGCGCTAGACCCGATAGCCGCGGTAAGCCTACGAGACGAGGGATGATCTCCAGGATATGTCTCGGCAACAACTTTGCTGAGAATCTCGGGGTTCAGACGTCGGCGTAGAGATGACAGGGAACGCAAGACACGAAGGGTAAATCGGGCATCAAACAGGGAGACAGCTCTCTCGAGCAGAGTAAAGTTTTCCTTAATTTCTAAAGCACCGCATCAGATCCATCGCTCGCACCCCAAGGAGAAAGAGATAAGATTCTTACCATTTATTGCAACGACAACGGGGTCTTCCTCTTTTCTATCTCCCTCCTTCCCATCGCTCATATCCACGTCTTCATCTCCAGGCTTCTCCGACTTCTCAGTCCTCTTCCCAGCAGTGGGAGTGGTGACTTCAGCGTCATCCTTCATCTCAATATCTTCGGCGCCATTCTCGACTGGCGGAATCTCCTCCTTTGGTGATGATGACGACCCTGCCTTCTTGCTGGCTGCTGCCTTCTTAGTTGATGACTTTGCGAGTTTCGAGGAATCACCACTCTTCTTGTTTCCCGACGACCCAGAGTCTGAGCGTTTGTTTGACCTGAGAGACCTTTTATCCACCATGATGAAACTGGTGAGGTAATTAAAGCTTGTAAACAAAAGATAAATGGAAGCTCGGGGGATAGAATCTGATGAAGATGGTGGGAGATGAGTGGATGGGATAAGGAGGTCGAGAAGGGTGTTCACAGGTTAAGGTTTGGGGTTGTTGGTGGGAGGTTTCGTCGCCGCCGTGTTGAGTGAGCTCTCTAGGGTGGCTCTGTCAGCGGGATGTGGTTTACGTAGTCAGCAGTGTAACTTAGCACCAGCAACCATGGTCATTGAAGTGGAGTTGTTAGAATTATTATAGTAGAACTGACCAAGATATATTCAAGAAATTGAGCATAAATTAATCTTCATAATCTCATCGTGAGACGATATCTTGCGATAGTATTGGCGGTAGACAGAGGGTGACAATGTCTACCCGCAAACCAAATCACTTCAACCCTTCAAACCTTACTGCACGAGCATTGTTGCAGCACCGCGACAAAACAAACTCTACTCGAGACCGTAGCATATTACAAGTACCAGGCAACACAACGAAACCCCCCAAAAAGTCCTATCGATAACGACGAACCTCACCCCTCATACCCACACAATCGCCATTACCAACTCCCCATAAGCAATCAGACAACGATTCCTACCACAACATTCCAGACTTTCCATCCCAACCCCCTATAAGCAGCAATGGCATCTCAACTCCTCCCTCTAGGTATGCCCCACTCGCACCCGTCTTCCGGCTTACGAACTGACGACCGCCCCAGAACTTGTCGATAAATGCGTCGGCTCAAGAATCTGGGTGGTAATGAAGGGTGACAAGGGTGAATTTCTTCCGTCCTCTTCATCCGTCTCAACTCAACTATTATCAATCCTCGGCTAACCAACCTACCCGCCCCAGAATTCAGCGGAACATTGGTCGGCTTTGATGACTACGTCAGTACGTGTCCTACTGTCCATTCACCTACTTGATTTCGGACCGACTGATGAAAAACAGACATGGTCCTAGAAGACGTAACAGAATAGTGCGCGTCCCTCCCTGTCAAGCCTACGTCTAGAACGGATTGGAGTGTTAGTAAGATAGCTGATAGGCAAATGATCTATAGTGAGAGCACCGGAGAACAAGTCAAGCTTAAAAAGATACTCTTGAATGGAAACAATATCTGTATGGTATGTTAGGTCTTATTTCTGAAACCGTAGGGGAAGGGAAGAGAGCTAATTGTTGTATCAGTTGATTCCTGGAGGTGACGGTCCCGGGAATTCGGCTGCATGAGTTAGGGGAGGGCAATACAAGGAGGAAGAGACGGAAAAGTAGGTAATTTTCGCTATGATAGGATATATCGGGTATGATATCCATACGATACTTACGACGGTACGGTTAATACATAAAATACGTTTCACGTAGAGAAGGGTATTGAAAGTGATGTGTGATTGGGATAAGATTGTCACATTGGATATCAGGGGCTGCGGTATGCTGAAACCATGCGCAGCACCACAAACCCACTGGCAAGAATAATCTCCCATAGCCCTCGACATAGCATATCACTCGTTATGATCTTAGATGATGCTCCGGACAGCCCCAAAGCAGCATCTTGAAGCCGTAAACAGACTCTTGGAGCCAGGTTTGGCTCCGTAACCAGACGTTCCATATCCCCTGGGGAGACATGTTTTCACCAAGTAGAAGAACCTTGCAAATCCCACAAAAAGCAGCTTTTCACATACCAAGCCAACAAGACACTAACTCCAATACCAGGTAATCTTTTTCACAAAGCTAACATAATCGAAAAAAAAGAAAGCATATTTTTCACTAAGTTAGGCACCTCCGCAAAACTGATAAAACTTGAATACACTAAGCCTGAGCATATTATTCTTAAGCTAAATACCAAAACTCAAGACAAGATGTATTGTATTTTTATATAATATTATAAACCTATTGTTTTTTTTTTTACACCAAGACTAGGCATTTTTTTCGTCAAGATAGATAATATTATTATACTTTCACAAAATGAAAGAAAGGTCATATTGTATTTTTACACAAAGCTGCTATAATATTATAAAAAATATGCTTCACCAAGTCATGCATCTCTGGAAAACCCATAAACTAAGTGTAGGCATTTTTCTATATCAAGCTAGATACCCTCGCAAAATCCTACAAAGGTTGTTGCAGAATAGACACTCCTGGGCTATCCAGACAGATTCTGATTAGTGCATCTTGTCTGATAAAATGTTAGACAGGGAGAACCTGATTGACTTCAGAGTTGTCTAAGCCAACTATAATTCTTTTCTGTAGATAGAGATTGTCTAGAAAGGCTTAATATGGACTCATTTTGTTTATAACTACTAAGAGTGAAATAAAGTAGGTAAAGTAGAGTAGAATTGTAAGACAATATTATATTGTTAAGGTCACTTCTCAGTTGCCTAATGTTTAAAAGCTTAGGAGACACTTTGATATTTATACTCCACATCAAAGTGTTCGGGGACTGCATCTATCTATCATATTGTACATTGACAAAATTAACTGTGATTCAAGAATCGGTGCAACCTACTCCTCTTCATCACCCAGCACTCTCAATAGTACCTAAAGAAATTGCTCTAAGTCAACCAAGAAGAAACCATTCTGCTCAATACTTTTTTTCAATAAACTATACCTCCTATTCTTTGCAGTCTTGCTAAAAATCCTACTCCCTTTGTAACGTGTTCGCAAGGTGCTAATCACGTTATCGGTAAAGGTACGATAGTTGGCAGGTAGCCTGCTCTTCCAGAGAGGAGGCGAGAGCTGAGAACTAAAGGAGGCTTCGAGGGTGTACTGAGGAACAAAGAAGTAACCGTTCAACCAAGTATATTGAAATACTGTCTGTCGAAGTCTGCCGTTTCTATCGTAGAAACAGGCGGTCTTTAAATACACAAATCTGTTCATGTCTTAATATGAATGAAACTAATCAAAGGTATCAATCGATACACTTTGGTAAAACTCCTTAAGTATCAAAGCTATACTTAAAACAAAACATAAAACAAAACCAAGTATCAAACGATACTTAAAACTAACCAAGTATCAAAGCGATACTTAAAACAAAATATAAAACAAAACCAAGTATCAAACGATACTTAAAACTAACCGAGTATCAAAGCGATACTTAAAACAAAACATAAAACAAAACCAATAACCAAGTACCCATACCGGTTATATTCCCCAAAACAAAACAACTGTTTAAACAAACAAAACCTAATAATCATCAAAAGGGGAGTCTGAGAAACTAAAAGCGTCAGTTTCCGCTAAAAACTCTTCATCGTAAGTGTCACACCAGGGACAAGAGGAAACTCTAAGGAAATACTTAGACTCGAAGAAATCTAAATCACACTAGTCACGAATACCCGATTTGTGCTGTATATCAATCCAAGCATGATCGCAATCAGGAGAGTAGTCTATCCAGAGGATTTCGAAGTAGTCTTCAAGTTGGATAACATCGCGGTTCAACAACAGTCCAACAATCTGTTGTCGCTACCTCACATTGAGCTCCACATAGTTTGACATCGTTATGGTATTCAGATGGTGATTGGTGACTAGATAAAGTTGTCGAGAGCCTGCTCCATAGCTTGATTCTCATCATCACTACTCTCGAATTCCAACTCAAAGTATAGTGCCCAAAATCCATCTCTAGTTTCGAGTTCTGCATGCTATCGCTCAATTTCTGGTATCGTGGGTGTCCAACACATAGTGATGTAGTTGATTGTTGGGGGAAGAGATCCATTCGGCATATTATCTTTCCACCATTCATTCACCATATCCATAGCGTGCTCAAGTCCTTCCAGTGGTTCCCAACTGTTTTCGCTCGTCGGATATCCTTTCCATTTGACTAGGAACTGATCATTTCCATGCCAAAGGTGGTGGTCTCTGATTTCTTCAACTTCCCATTCATCCTTCTTATCGATGATGATAGGTACAGGCCGAGAGTGGGTCCTTCCAGGAAACTTGGAGTCATTATTTGGATGGAATCGCTTGACAGCTGAGGCGTGAAAGACTGCAGTATTGCGGCGGTACATGCGTCCATCCATCTGGACAGTGTAGTTCTCTGTATGCTCGTCAAAGGATATGACTTTGAAGGGTCCACACCATCGGGGTTGCAGTTTCTTGCTGCGTCCGACATTGGTAATGAACATGTTACCGTGTACTATGAGCATGTCTCCTGGTGAGATGGGGACATGTTTGCATCATCGTTTCTGGGTAGTAGTGGTGCTTCAGAATTGGGCAGCCTTCACAGCTTGGAAGGCATCGTTCCGAATTGCTCTGTGGCAGTTTAGATGGTCATCAGAGGCAGGGACTGAGGAGTTCTTAAATAGTGTTGTAGGTAGGAGGGGGTATTGACGGCCAAAGACTGCCTTGTATGGTGAAATCCCAAAGGTATCTGAAAATCCGGCGTTGATATATGCAGCGAGCTTAACAAGGGCTGGTTCCCAGTTGGTTTGTCGTTCATTGATCATATTCCTAATTCCGGTCTTAACTTCGCGAATCTTTCTTTCTGCTTGGCCATTTGTCTCAAGATGTCCAGGGGCAGCCATAATGTGGTTTATTCTGAGAGAGGTCAAGGTTTGCTTCCAGAATCTGGCAGTGAAGCGGGGATCAGCATTACTGACAATAGATAAGGGGTACCCATGGGGGGTAAACAGGTATCGTTGGAGGTTATTCCAGGTGTCTTTGGAGGAATCAGTAAGCTTCATTGGTATGAGCCATGTGTATCCAGAGAATCGGTCCACAGCTACCAAGATGGTGTCATATCCCGCAGATTTATTGAATGGTCCTGCAAAATCGATGGCATATGATTCGAATATTTCACATGGTAGTTGGAGGGTCTGTGCTTTTCCTTCAGGTAGTTGTGTTCGCTGCTTGTTTGCCTGGCAGAGTTCATATTGTTTGATGAAATCGCGGAAATCCTTGCGCATCTCAGGCCAGTAAACATATTCTGAAGCATATTGCAGGTTGCGGTCCGCACTGTGGCGTCCTTTGTTGTGAATCTCGGATATGACATATTCTCTAATAGTCATTCAATTGAACATATGGCCCTTTGGTATGTATAGGCAACGTTCACCATAACGGGTGCTGGTATAGAGCATTCCGTTTGATATGTTGTAGGGAGCAAGATCTCCATGCCTGGAGCTATCCCTGGCTTTGAAGTAAATCGGGTCATGGCGATATCCTGCTATCATTTGGCTTCGGAAAGAGGAGGTTAATTCTTCTGTGGTTGATCTAACATCTCGTTCATCCTCGATTAGGGATCCACTTGTTGGTTCGATAGGGGCTTCCTCTTCCTCAAAAGTTTCATAGAGTTGACGCCGATGCTCGGGAATAGTAGGGGGTATGACCGAGACAATGGTTTCATTGTTATATACTCGTAATGGTCCACCATATAGTGGTCGTGAATCGATAATGGGAGGAGAGGATGGCGGGGCTGACTGTGGGGGTTGTAAATAGGATATTGCATCCACGTAGGCTGCTGCTTGTTCGAGTTCTTCAAGACCTTGGTATCGTGTTGGAACAGGATTAACGGTATGAGGAGGTTGGGTCGATTCATCATCATTGATCATCTCTTCTGCTCCTTCTATGGTGTCGAAGCTGGTGTCTTTGGAATCGTCAGCAGGCATATAGTACGGTCGCTGGTATCTGTTGCCGAATTTGATCTCAGTCTGGTGAAAAGGGCAGGTGTCGTGATAACAGTGGAACCAGTGGAGTCTGCTTTGTTCAAGTTCATGAGGAGGTGTGCTGCGGAGCGTGCAATTGTCTTTCCATTCTTCATCAATGTCCTTTCCTCGATCTGTTCCGGCAGCACTATACATGGTGTAAGAGAAAGGATTGGAGGGAGCGGCAGAGCTGGCGGTAGCCATTGATGGTTCTTGTTCATAGGAGGTGTCGTCAGGGCTGTCCTCGCTTTGTCTTTTGTGGTCGTGAATGAGACGGGGGTCTGCGATGTCTTGATTCTCATATAGGCAGGAGTGAGCATCAGCCAAATAGTTCGTTCTTCCAGGGGTGTAGATAGTATTTGCATCGTATTTGCTGATTTTGCCTATCCATCTTGTTCTTCTTCTTCCAGGTATCCTTTCTGTTTTAAGATTAGTGAGAGGTTGGTGGTCGGTAACAATAGTGAAGGTATTGCCCATGAGGATTTGGTTGAAAGCGGCGAGAGCATCAATCACAGCAAGGGCTTCCTTGTCTGTTGTTCCATAGTTCATCTGTGAGTTAGTGAACTTCCTGCTGTGTAATGCCGCCGGTCTTGCCGTTTCATGGGAGGCCCCTTGCCCAACCCATGCTCCAACTCCAACATCCGATGCATCAGTAATCAGCCATATCGGTTCTGGTTTACTATAGTTGATAGGTTGAATAACGTTGGCATTTTTAATCAATTCCTTGATGTTGGTAAAGGCTTGGTCATGAGTGTGGGTCCAGACAAATTCTGCATTGCCGGCAAGGTCTGTGAGCGGCGCTGTCACAGTGGCATGGTGTGGGAGGAACTGGGAAATATAGTTGACAAGTGCTAGGAATCGCATGAGTTCTTTTTGATTCCGGTGTGTTGACCATTCCGTTAAACAAGCTATTTTTCCAGGGGCTGCGTGTATTCCTTCATCATCTATAACATGTCCTAGGATATCGAGTTTATCGGCAAACAGAATTGATTTGTTTCTGCTAGTGTAGAATTTAGCTTCCCTTAGTTTGGTACAAACCAATCCTATATGGTAGGCATGTTCTATTTCGGTGTTCATAGAATGATGAGAATATCATCAATGTAGACCCAAACAAAATGGTGGAGGTATTTGCTTAGGAGGCTTTCCATAATTCGCATAAAGGTGGCGGGCGCATTCATATCACCTCGTAACATAACTTGGCTAATGAAACTTCTGAAGGGCATTTTGAAACTGTTGTAGCGTTCGATTTCTGGGTCTAACCTTGTTTGGAAGTAGGCATCGCTTAGGTCAATCTTACTTCGGAATCTTGCTCGTCCAACTGCGTTTAGAATCTGTGTGTGGTTTGGGATAGCGGAGCTGTCCATAACCGTGTTTTCGTTCCGTAGCTTAAGGTCAACTAAGGGGCGGATTCTTTTGCCATCTGCTTTGGGTTGAACAAACATAGGAGCGGCACCTGGGGCTTCTGCCAGGTAGATGACTCCTCTTCTTTGTTGTTGGTTGATCCAATCACAAAATGGACTTTTGTATGTGTCAGGAATAGAGTAGCTGGGTTGGTTTTTGAGATTAGAGGGGTCTCAGAGGCGGATGTGGTGATTCACCTCTCTCATAGGTGGTAGTTCTTCGGGTATTTGATCAGGGAAAACGTCAGAATACTCATCCAATAGTTGTAGGGCAGTTGCTTCACAGACTGCGGCTTGGTAGTCTCCGCTTGTTGGCTTGCATGTGACTCTAACCTTCTGTTCTGGGAAATCGATAGTTGATTCCCCACACCTGATTATAGCTTTGTGGCGATTCAGGAATAGCATGCCTATTAGGGCATTGTATTTGGCTAAATTTCCAACCCGCATTTCCTGGGGGGGTAGGACTGCAGAACCAAGTCGAATGGTCACACTACAGGTTTTATGGCTTGTGGATCGTGATCCTTTTACTGCTATATTGACTGGTATGGGTTGGTTAAGGTCTCGAGTGGGGAGTCCATGGACTGAGACAAAGGAATTACTGATCATATCTCTTCCGATTGCGCCAGTGTCGAATAGGACTCGAGTCCTTTTGCCATTGATCAGGATAGTACCTTCCAGAGCGGTGTGTGCTTTGAATGTAGCCGGAGGTCGAACACTGTTGCATTCCACATCGATATATCCGATATGGATTTCTTCATATTCACTGGATTGGGCGTTATCACTTTCAACATTGTTGGCCGACGCCTCTTGCTTAATTGCCTTTCCTTTTCCTTTCTTTGTAGGACAGTTCTTTGCCATGTGCCCTGTTTTTCCACATTCAAAACATTCTCCTTTTTGCCGTCTCGATTCTTTGAAGGATTTTGTCTTCTTCTTGAAAGCCCGTGGGGTATCGTCTTCAGAGTTGCTGGAGGCTTTGTGTCGTGGCTGGCTGTTCCTATTAGAGGATGTCTGTGTTTTGTAGGCCTTGGTCTCATGGAGAATGGCGTCCTTTCGTTCTGCTCTTGCAATTATTACTGCAATATCATCGCCATCTTCCTCGAGTGGTTCTACTTCTCGCCGGAGGGTAGGGTGTATGGTGTCGTAGAATGGTCGCTTCAGGATATATTTGGAGATACTTCCTCTCTCCATCCGGTCCTTATACATCATTAGGTCCGTAGCCACATCCGTGATTCGCTTGACATGCGTTCCGTTAACTTGCTGGAGCTGGTTGAATTTGTTGTATAGGACGTCGTTGGTTATAGAGGATTGGAATCGTCCTTTCAGGTAATCGAGAACTGTAGATTCTCTTAATCTTACATTCCCGCCGAAATCCTTATAGCATTGATGGTATGCGTTGGTTGCCTTTCCTTCACAGAATGATACAATGATAAGTCCGGTTGTAGCGTTTTCCACATCTTTTCCTTGTAAGAATAGGAAGTGTGAGAGTTCTGTTGCCCATCATTCAAAGGCTTCAGATTTGCGATCTTTTCCTTCTCCTGTGAACTTTGCTGGGAGGTGGAGTTTAAACTTAGGAGGTTCAAATGCCGCGGGTACCTCCTCTTCTTCAGGCCTTGCCCGAGATTTCCCTCCTCTAGAAGGCCCTCCTCCTGTGCTAGCCATATCTGATTCGCTACTAGATTCGGGGTCGCTTGGAGGTTCAAAGGAAGGCTTCTTTGCTGGGGTAGAAGGGAATTCTCCTTGAGGTTGTGTATCTTCCGTGTTTGCAGGATCGCCCAGCTCTTTAGCAGAGCACCGGGGTTGTTTCTTTCTTGTAAGATCTTGCCGTGGGATTTGCTTCCCACTCCTGATCGTCAAAGACTCTATCTCGGGTTTGGGATGAAGCCGAATGTGCTGAGATTCTTCCGCTTCTCTCCGCTAGCGTTCTGAGGTGGATATCGATAGGTTGATCAGGCCTAAATCCGGGGACAGGTTCTTAACCACTTGCTGAGGTTAAAAAAATGTAATGTATTCGCAAGGTGCTAATCACGTTATCGGTAAAGGTACGATAGTTGGCAGGTGGCCTGCTCTTCCAGAGAGGAGGCGAGAGCTGAGAACTAAAGGAGGCTTCGAGGGTGTACTGAGGAACAAAGAAGTAACCGTTCAACCAAGTATATTGAAATACTGTCTGTCGAAGTCTGCCGTTTCTATCGTAGAAACAGGCGGTCTTTAAATACACAAATCTGTTCATGTCTTAACATGAATGAAACTAATCAAAGGTATCAATTGATACACTTTGGTAAAACTCCTTAAGTATCAAAGCAATACTTAAAATAAACCATAAAACAAAACCAAGTATCAAACGATACTTAAAACTAACCAAGTATCAAAGCGATACTTACAACAAAACATAAAACAAAACCAAGTATCAAACGATACTTAAAACTAACCAAGTATCAAAGCGATACTTAAAACAAAACATAAAACAAAACCAAGTATCAAACGATACGTAAAACTAACCGAGTATCAAAGCGATATTTAAAACAAACCATAAAACAAAACTAATAACCAAGTACCCGTACCGGTTACACCCTTCACATATCTCTCTGAGTTTACTAGGGGGAGGATTTTTAGGTTATATGAGCCTCATATGAGATATCAGTAAATTTCCCACTACTTTAATATCCCCTACACTATTGTCAGAGACACAATTGTAAAGAGACATTAAGAGGATAAGGAGAATAAGGGTAGAGAAAGACATCCTAAAACTACTAAGTTACAGGATGATGCTATGGTGGAGGAAGCTCTTAAAAATCGCCATACTACCTATTCTGACATTGCTGAGCAAGTTGCTTCCAATGTTTCTATTAGGACAGTAAGAAGAAGATGTGAAAAAAAGTATCTTAAAAAGTAGATAGTACAAGAGAGAGTTTATTTAGATGAGGATCTAGCTCAAGAGAGATTGAAATAGACATTAGTTCATAGGTATTAGACAAAGGAGATGTGGAGAAGGAAGGTAATGTGGGAGGATAAGGTAGCTGTGGAAAGAGGAGGAGGAAAGAGGAGAAAATAGGTTTTCAGATACCCATATGAGAAATAAAATAAGGATTGTGTTAAACTTAAGGCTAAGAGAGGAGAGAGAGAGATTAGCCAGATGATGACGGGTTGTTTCTATAGTCAAACTCATGGTCTTTTTTTGCCTCTTTTTCCTGATCCTTCTTCTGCTAGGGGTAGAGTTACTAGGAATTCAATTATTGAGGTTTATGATCATTATGACTCTCTAGGAATATGGGAGAATATCAGAGAAAAGGCTGGAGAAGAAGAGGTATTTTTTATCATTGACAATGCTAAGACTCACTTGCCTTTTAAGAGATGGCTCAGAGGGCAGGGAATTACACTGATGGAAATTTCTGACTATTCACTAGATCTCAATCTAACTGAAAAGATTTGGTCACTAGTGAAAGGTAAGCTTCATAAGTACTACCCTGAGCTATATCTTATGAAGGGTGATGTTAATGTGATCAAGAAGGCAATAGTAGAGGCCACTACTCATTGTTGGGAACTTCTTAACACTAAGATTTTTGATATTTTAGCTGGATTAATTGTGGATAGAATAGAGGCAATTATTAAAGTTGATGGATGGTATACCAAATATTAATTTCTACTATGTATTTTCATCTATTAATTTTTTTTTTAGTTTGCATAATAGTAGATTGGTAGTTGAGTGTAATTGTCATCGCCGAAGATTTTCCTCAGTTGAATCGCGGTTAATTTTATCTATACATAATACAAACTATGTACCTCTCTTATTATCATTCGCAACTTCAAGTATTCTTCCCAGATGCAAACAACCGGAGATTCTGAAAACCACTATACTCTCTTTAGTAATTCTGCTATTATTAACTAGTAATTATACTGTTCCCAATAGTAATTATCAGATCATTAGAGTCTTTTAGACTTATGGCCTAGGTCTCAAGTTGGACTGAGTTAGTACCAATTGTTTCTGTTGTTGATCAAATAATTAGTTTCATCTGTGGGTTGTATTTGCAGATGTAGTCATAGTTACAACCTTCCCAGGTTGCCTGACTTCAAACCTCTATAACTCTATATCCAACTAATAGATTTCTTTCAGAGAATGCCCTGCTAATCCGCAGGAAGTTATTCTACTGGATTGATGGATAATCCCTCAGTCAGCAACCCTTGGTTGCTTTGGGTAACAGGATGTCAATTGCTGTGCTAGTATTGGGAGTTATTCCTGCAACTCCAATGCATGCCTGATTCCAGTTATAACACTCCGTGAAGTTTATTGGCTTCCGTTGTAGTATTCTGTGGAGTTATAAACTCTTCTGATTATTGTAGAGTGAGTACAAATATATTGGTTTCTTGTTGAATTCATATATTATTCAATACCATATCATTGTGGGAAAACATCCTCTTACTTAGAGCTTCTGCCAAAGATGTTACATCTTTGAAGCCAAGTAACATCCTGGGTAGTTGATGGATTTACTCTGTTCTACTTCTCAGACCTAGCTGAAGGTCCTCTCTTATATATCCTGCTAATAGGATCCAGTTGGACAGACAGAAGTGATGTATACAGTATTATTATACCGTATTATTCTAACACCTTCAATTTTGTGGAGTCACAGGACGCAACTGAGGTAGATATGTATGATGATATGTGGTTCCGTAAGGGGGCCGGAGGGGGATATTGGAGACCAGATATTCTGATTCCGAGTAGGATTACCCTACTTAGTGTGGTTCCTAGGTATTGGATCCCAGTATTCTTAACATAAGTGGACTAGTTGAATGGTCTCAACCTACTCCTCACAAGCTGACAGCAGGATACAGATTCTCTAAAGAAAGGCTAGTAGTGAATAGAAGAACTTAAATCCTCGAGCCCAGAATCACAACAAAAACTAGTAGAGAATTTTTTTTATGTTGCAATGGTATCTTTCAGCAAGCCAGCTACATCCTTGTAAAACCCACAATAAAGGTTATATCGTTAGGTAGGGCACATAAAGTTTGTCTCCACTGAGCTAGCCTAGTATCTAAATAAACTTCTGCGGTTGGGCAGGGTGGGGGGAGTCTACTAGCCTGAGGTGATTTTTGCTTAAGACCTTGAGAAGTGATAAAGGGTCCTCTAGTTGTGATCCAGTGTCACGAATGTGGCTTGGTAAGGAAAAGGTTTTCACGTGATATATGGTTATGAGTTACAGGCATGTTATTGTTTCACACATATGACTCATTCGAGTCATATGATTTGTTATGTGTGAGATTTGTGATGTTTTCGCACATGGCTCAAATATGAGTCATGGGACGTGTGCCTGACAAGTATGCCTTGCAAGTGTGCCTTGCAGGTATTCCTTATGCATATGATTTATGTTTCGCACATGACCTTGTTATGAGGTCATGGGTTTCATGCATATAACTTAGTGGAGTCATATGACTTGTTTATTGTGTTATGATTGGTTTATGAGTTTTTGCACATGACCTTGCTATGAGGTCATGGGTTTTGAGCATGTGACCACTTTGGTCACATGACTAGTTTGTTATGATTTGGTTTTGTACATGTGACCATTTTGGGTCACATGACTATGGGTGGGAAGAATACTATATAAGGAGGCCGATGTGGCTGAAGAGGATAGGTTCTTCATGCTTTGTTCTAAGTACTTTTCCTACTTATTACTTTAACGAATATAAAACACCTTTACGATCTTTATCTTTATTGCAATATTATAGCTACACCAAGGTGAGCTCTGCACGAAGAAGAGTTAGAGAAAGCTTACGATAGGTGTTCCTGATAGAAGACAAGGGTCTTGTACTATCAGTAACGTAGGCAGATGCGTAATGCTATCATAAGACTAAAGAAAGAAACAGAAGAAGAGAAGTATCATTCCCTGTCGCCAAAAACTAACTATCCAAGGAGGGATCATTACACCCAGTTATTAACAAAGCTTTAGGTAGTGTCAATCCTAAGTTAATAATCTGAATGATGAATATATAAACTAGTAGTCTCCTCCTCATCAGCTCCTCCTTCAAAGTTGCTACTACACCAGAAATGCCTTTGAATATCTATGACAAGTAGCTTGATCTGAATTGGGTAGACAAATAAAAAATGGTGCTGGTCAGACCTACAGGGAAAGCAAATAGTTACATTAAAAAAAGTCAGACCTAGTAGGCTACCTTACTATATTTCCTATATATTCAAATTCTAACAAATTAATACCAGTTTTCTGATGGTTGTATGGGAGAAGGCTGTTAATCTAGATTAGGTCCTAGAGGAATTCAATCTAAAAGATATCTGTGTATTTCTTTTCCAGAAGGCAAGAGAAATAATGCAGGAAAAGGGACATCCTTCTTTCAGGTCCACTATCCTCACATACTATCAGAGGCTTCAATTGTTAGTATTGGAAACTCAATTAGAGAAATCAGAACTTCTCAGCAAGCAAGAGAAGCAATACATAAATAAAATAGTCTAGAGTGTAAGTCTTCACATTCAAATTTACACTACTAGAGGGTTACTAACTAAAGCTCTAGTTCATCACAACACTGGAGGTAGAGGAGGGTATTATGGTACCCCCATCTGGGGAAATAGAAATCTGTACCCTCTTCGACTTGCATGCACTATTGCAGTATAGTTGGTGATTGTATATGGAGGCCTTTTGTAAGAAAGATATTGAATTCAAACTGCTCTGCTAATACAGTTAATGTCCAATACCTCCTCCTGGTCCAGTGTATTGGTTAAGTCACCTGGCTATGCTAACACTAATGAATGCATTATATATAAGGTAAGCTACTATTCAAAGTGCTAGGAACCTACAACTAAAAGTATATAGGATATGCGATTGCTTGTAGTTAAGAATACTACAAATGATTCTGGAGATTTCCAAGTCTTTGATATTAGAACTTTACTACTAAAAGGAGGCAGAAACAGCAGAGAATTGTGTGTATTATCTGGAAGTACACTGGTTGGCATCAGAGGCTAATAAGAAATAGTGTGGAATATTTGTTACATCCAGAACCTGATATTCTCTTATGTTGTCTGATAATCCTCTCTTTAGCTCTAGTTTTTGTAGATAATACTGTTAGGTATATGGAATTAGTGCAGTGGTATAAGTCATATTGTTGAATTTATAAGGACCATTTGTCCAACTCACATTTACATTTGAGTTATGATATAATAAATTACTATCAGATATTTTCTATGAGTAATGAGCGAGCATACAAATCCCTCATATTCGGCACAAAGTTGCTCTGACAGTTAGGCATTTGCCTTTATCCTATAAAAAGAACTTCTAGCTTCATATGTGAAATTAAATAGAGGAAAATGGTCAGTTAGTTAAAAGGTTATGAGGTATTAATAATGGACAAGCCATATTAGTGGTTGTTACCCAGCAGTCACTATGCTAACACTATGAGTGGTAGTGTTAGGAATACTGGGATTTGATACCTAGGAACTACTCTAAGTAAGGTAACTCCACTCGGAATTGGAATCTCTCATCTTCAACACCCTCTTCCAGCACCTGTAACCGGTATGGGTACTCGGTTATTGGTTTTGTTTTTATGTTTTGTTTTAAGTATTGCCTTGATACTTGGTTTGTTTTAAGTATCGTTTGATACTTGGTTTTGTTTTATGTTTTGTTTTAAGTATCGCTTTGATACTTGGTTTATTTTAAGTATCATTTGATACTTGGTTTTGTTTTATGTTTTGTTTTAAGTATCGCTTTGATACTTGGTTTGTTTTAAGTATCGTTTGATACTTGGTTTTGTTTTATGTTTTGTTTTAAGTATCGCTTTGATACTTGGTTTGTTTTAAGTATCGTTTGATACTTGGTTTTGTTTTATGTTTTGTTTTAAGTATCACTTTGATACTTGGTTTGTTTTAAGTATCGTTTGATACTTGGTTTTGTTTTATGTTTTGTTTTAAGTATCGCTTTGATACTTGGTTTGTTTTAAGTATCGTTTGATACTTGGTTTTGTTTTATGTTTTGTTTTAAGTATCGCTTTGATACTTAAAGAGTTTTACCAAAGTGTATCGATTGATACCTTTGATTAGTTTCGTTCATGCTAGACATGAACAGATTTGTGTATTTAAAGACTGCCTGTTTCTACGATGGAAAAGGCAGACTTCGACAGACAGTATTTCAATATACTTAGTTGAACGGTTACTTCTTTGTTCCCCAGTACACCCTCGAAGCCTCCTTTAGTTCTCAGCTCTCACCTCCTCTCTGGAAGAGCAGGCCACCTGCCAACTATCGTATCTATTACCGATAACGTGATAAGCACCTTGTGAACACGTTACATTTTTTTAACCTCAGCAAGTGGTTAAGAACCTGTCCCCGGATTTAGGCCTGATCAACCTATCGAGATCCACCTCAGAACGCTAGAGGAGAGAAGCGGCAGAACTTCAGTACATTTGGCTTCATCTCAAACCCAAGATAGAGTCTTTAACGACCAGGAGTGGGAAACAAATCCCATGGCAAGACCTTACAAGGAAGAAACAACCCCGGCGCTCTGCTAAAGAGCCCGGCGATCCTGCAAACACGGAAGATACACAACCTCAAGGAGAATTCCCTTCTACTCCAGCAAAGAAGCCTTCCTTTGAACCTCCAAACGACCCCGAATCTAGTAGCGAATCAGATATGGCTAGCACAGGAGGAGGGCCTTCTGGAGGAGGGAAATCTCGGGCAAGGCCTGAAGAAGAGGAGGTACCCGCAGCATTTGAACCCCCTAAGTTTAAACTTCACCTCCCAGCGAAGTTCACAGGCGAAGGGAAAGACCTCAAACCTGAAGCCTTTGAACGATGGGCCACAGAACTCTCACACTTCCTACTCTTACAAGGAAAAGATGTGGAAGACCCTACAACCGGGCTTATCGTTGGATCATTCTGTGAAGGAAAGTCAACCGACGCATACCACTAAAGCTATAAGGACTTCGGCGGGAATGTAAGATTAAGAGGATCTACAGTTCTCGATTACTCGAAAGGACGATTCCAATCCTCTATAACCAACGACCTCCTATACAACAAATTCAACCAGCTCCAGCTAGTTAACGGAACACATGTCAAGCGAATCACCGATGTGGCTACGGACCTAATAATGTATAAGGACCGAATGGAGAGAGGAAGTATCTCCAAATACATCCTGAAGCGACGATTCTACGACACTATGCACCCTACCCTCCGGCGAGAAGTAGAACCACGCGAGGAAGGCGGCGATGATATTACAGTAATAATAGCTAGAGCAGAACGAAAGGACGCCATTCTCCATGAGACCAAGGCCTACAAAACACCGACATCCTCTAATAGGAACAGCCAGCAACGACACAAAGCCTCCAGCAACTCTGAAGACGATACCCCACGGGTTTTCAAAAAGAAAACAAAATCCTCCAAAGAATCGAGACGGCAAAAGGGAGAATGCTTTGAATGCGGAAAAACAGGGCACATGGTAAAGAACTGTCCTACGAAGAAAGGAAAAGGAAAGGCTTTAAAAAAAGAGGCGTCGGCCAACAATATTGAAAGCGATTACGCTCCATCCAGTGAATATGAAGAGATCTACATTGGATACATCGATGTGGAATGCAACAGTGTTCGACCTCCGGCTACATTCAAAACATACACTGCTGTAGTAGGCATTATCCTGATCAATGGCAAAAAGGTTCGAGTGCTATTCGACACTGGTGCAATCGGAAGAGATATGATCAGGATTGCCTTTGTCTCTGTCCATGGACTCCCTACCCGAGACCTTAACCAACCCATATCAGTCAATATGGCAGTAAAAGGATCACGATCCACAAGCCATAAAACCTGTAGTGCGACCATTCGACTTGGTTCTGCAGTCCTACCCCCCCAGGAAATGCTGGTTGGAAATTTAGCCAAATACGATGCCCTAATAGGCATGCCATTCCTGAATCGCCACAAAGCTATAATCAGGTGTGGGGAATCAACTATCGATTTCCCAGATCAGAAGGTCAGAGTCTCATGCAAGCCAACAAGTGGAGAATACCGCGCCGCAGTCTGTGAAACAACTGCCCTACGACTATTGGACGAGTATTCTGATATTTTCCCTGATCAAATACCCGAAGAACTACCACCTATGAGAGAGGTGAATCACCACATCTGCCTCCGAGACCCCTCCAATCTCAAGAACCAACTCACCTACTCTATTCCTGACGCATACAAAAGCCCACTTTGTGATTGGATCAACCAACAACAAAGAAGAGGAGTCATCTACCGGGCAGAGGCCCCTGGTACCGCTCCTATGTTTGTTCAACCCAAAGCAGATGGCAAAAGAATCCGCCCCTTGGTTGATCTCAAACTACGGAATGAAAACACGGTTATGGACAGCTCCGCTATCCCAAACCAAACCCAGATCCTAAATGCAGTTGGCGGGCTAGATTCCGAAGTAAGATTGACCTAAGCGATGCCTACTTCCAAACAAGGTTAGGCTCAGAAAGCGAACGCTATAACAGTTTCAAAACACCCTTTGGAAGTTTCATTAGCCAAGTTATGTTACAAGGTGATATGAATGCGCCCGCCACCTTTATGCGAATTATGGAAAACCTCCTAAGCGAATACCTCCACTATTTTGTTCGGGTCTACATTGATGATATTCTCATCTTCTCGAACACCGCAACAGAACACGCCTACCATATAGGTTTGGTTTGTACCAAACTTAGGGAAGTTAAATTTTACACTTGCAGAAACAAATCAATCCTGTTTGCCGATAAACTCGATATCCTAGGACATATTATAGATGATGAAGGAATACACACAGCCCCAGGAAAAATAGCCTGTTTAATGGAATGGTCAACACCCCGGAATCAAAAAGCACTCATGCGATTCCTAGGACTAGTCAACTACATTTCCCAGTTCCTCCCACACCACGCCACTGTGACAGCGCCGCTCACAGACCTTACTGGCAATGCACAATTTGCCTGGACCCACACTCATGACCAAGCCTTTACCAACATCAAGGATTTAATTAAAAACGCCAACGTTATTCAACCTATCGACTATAGTAAACCAGAACCGATATGGCTGATTACTGATGCATCG
The DNA here is from genome assembly GCF_000151645.1 of Tuber melanosporum. Taxonomy (NCBI): domain Eukaryota; kingdom Fungi; phylum Ascomycota; class Pezizomycetes; order Pezizales; family Tuberaceae; genus Tuber; species Tuber melanosporum. Next base: position 61,646 of record NW_003299118.1, on the reverse strand, counting down.
GATGTTGGAGTTGGAGCATGGGTTGGGCAAGGGGCCTCCCATAAAACGGCAAGGCCGACCGCATTACACAGCAGGAAGTTCACTAACTCACAGATGAACTATGGAACAACAGACAAGGAAGCCCTTGCTGTGATTGATGCTCTCGCCGCTTTCAATCACATCCTGATGGGCAATACCTTCACTATTGTTACTGACCACCAACCTCTCCCTAATATTAAAACAGAAAAGATACCGGGAAGAAGAAGAACAAGATGGATAGGAGAGATCAGCAAATACGATGCAAAAATCATCTATACCCCTGGAAGAACGAACTATTTAGCTGATGGTCTCTCCCGCCTATATGAGAATCAAGACCTCGCAAACCCTCCCCTTGTTCACGACCACACAAGACAAGGCGAGGACAGCCCTGACGACACCTCTTATGAACAAGAACCATCGATGGCTACCACCAGCTCTGCCACTCCCTCCAATCCTTTCTCTTACACCATGTAAAGTGCTGCCGGAACAGAACGAGGAAAAGACATTAATGAAGAATGGAAAGACAATTGCACGCTCCGCAGCACACCTCCTCACGAACTTGAACAAAGCAGACTCTACTGGTCTTACTGTTATAAAGACACCTGCCCTTTTCACCAGAATGAGATCAAGTTCGGCAATAGATACCAGCGACTGTACTATATGCATGCTCACGATTCCAAAGATACCAGCTTCCACACCATAGAAGGAGCAGAAGAGATGATCAATGAAGATGAATTGACCCAACCTCTGCATACCCTGAATCCTGTTCCAACACGATACCAAGGTCTTGAAGAACTCGAACAAGTAGCAGCCTACGTGGATGCAATATCCTATTTACACACTCCACAGTCAGCCCCGCCATCCTCTCCTCCCATAACAGATTCACGACCACATTATAGTGGACCCTTACGAATATACAACAAGGAAACCATTGTCTCGGTCATACCCCCTACTATTCCCGAGTATCGGCATCCACTCTACGAAGCCTTTGAGGAAGAGGAAGCCCCTATTGAACCAACAAGAGGATCCCTAATTGAGGATGAACGAGATGTTAGATCAATCACAGAAGAATTAACCTCCTCTTTCCGAAGCCAAATGATAGCAGGATATCGCTATGACCCAATTTACTTCAAAGCCATGGATAGCTCCAGGCATGGAGATCTTGCTGCCTACAACATATCAAACGGAATGGTATATACCAGCACCCGTTATGGTGAACACTGCCTATACATACCAAAGGGCCATATGTTCAATGGAATGACTATTAGAGAATATGTCATATCCGAGATTCACAACAAAGGACACCACAGTGCGGATCGCAACCTCCAATATGCCTCAGAATATGTTTATTGGCCTGAAATGCGAAAGGACTTTCGCGATTTTGTCAGGCAATGCGCTCTCTGTCAGGCAAATAAGGAGCGAACACAACTTCCTGAAGGGAAAGCTTAGACCCTCCAACTACCATGTGAAATATTCGAATCCTATGCCATCGATTTTGCAGGACCATTCAACAAGTCCACCGGATATGACACCATCCTGGTAGCTGTGGATCGATTCTCTGGATACACCTGGTTAATACCAATGAAGATTACCGACTCATCCAAAGACACCTGGAATAACCTACAATGATACTTGTTTACCCCCCACGGGTACCCCTTATCTATTGTCAGTAATGCTGATCCCCACTTTACTGCCAGATTCTGGAAGCAAACCTTGACCTCTCTCGGAATAAACCACATCATGGCTGCCCCTGGACATCATGAGATGAATGGCCAAGCAGAGAGAAAGATTCGTGAAGTTAAGACCGGAATTAGGAATATGATCAATGAACAACAAACTAATTGGGAACCAGCCCTTGTTGAGCTCGCTGTATATATCAACGCTGGATTTTCAGATACCTTGGGGATGTCACCATACAAGGTAGTTTTTGGCTGCCAATATCCTCTCTTACCTACAACTCTATTCACGAACTCCTCAGTCCCTGCCTCTGATGACCATCTAAACCGCCACCAGGCGATTTGGAACGATGCCTTCCGAGTTGTTAAATCTGCCCGATTCCGAAGCGCAACTACCGCCCAGAAACGACGACGCAAACATGTCACCATCTCACCAGGAGACATGCTCATGGTACATGGTAACATGTTCATTACCAATGTCGGACGCAGCAAGAAACTACAACCCTGGTGGCGCGGACGCTTCAAAGTCATCTCCTTTGACGAGTATACGGAGAACGACACTGTCCAGATGGATGGACGCATGTACCGCCGCAATACTGCCGTCTTCCACGCCTCAGCCGTGAAGTGATTCCATCCAAATGACGACTCCAAGTTTCCTGGAAGGACCCACTCTCGGCCTGTACCTATCATCATCGATAAGAAGGATGAATGGGAAGTTGAAGAAATCCGAGACCACCGCCTTTGGCATGGAAATGATCAGTTCCTAGTCAAATGGAAAGGATATCCGACAAGCGAAAACAGTTGGGAATCACTGGAAGGACTTGAGCACGCTATGGATATGGTGAACGAATGGTGGAAAGACAACATGCCAAATGAATCCCTCCCCCCAACAATCAATTATATCACCATGTGTTGGACACCTACGATGCCAGAAAGTGAGCGATGGCACGCAGAACTCGAAGCTAGAGATGGGTTTTGGGCACCATACTTTGAGTCGGAGTTCGAAAGTAGCGATGAGGAAAACCAAGCTATGGAGCAGGCCCTCGACAACCTTATTTAGTCACCAATCATCATCCGAATACCATGACGATGTCAAACTATGTGGAGCTCAATGTGAGGCAGCGACAACAGGTTGTTGGACTGTTGTTGAACCGCGATGCTATCCAACTTGAAGACTACTTCGAAATCCTCTGGATTGACTACTGTCCTGATTGTGATCACGCTTGGGTTGATGTACAGCACGAATCTGGTATTCGTGACTACTGTGATTTAGATTTCTTCGAGTATAAGTGTTTTCTTAGGATTTCAACTTGTCCCTGGTGTGACACTTATGATGAAGAGTTTTTGGCGGAAACTGAAGCCATGAGTTTCTCACAATCCGCCTTTGATGACTATTTGTTTTTGTTTATTTAAACAGTTGTTTTGTTTTGGGGAATGTAACTGGTACGGGTACTCGGTTATTGGTTTTGTTTTTATGTTTTGTTTTAAGTATCGCTTTGATACTTGGTTTTGTTTTATGTTTTGTTTTAAGTATCGCTTTGATACTTGGTTTGTTTTAAGTATCGTTTGATACTTGGTTTTGTTTTATGTTTTGTTTTAAGTATCGCTTTGATACTTGGTTTGTTTTAAGTATCGTTTGATACTTGGTTTTGTTTTATGTTTTATTTTAAGTATCGCTTTGATACTTGGTTTGTTTTAGGTATCGTTTGATACTTGGTTTTGTTTTATGTTTTGTTTTAAGTATCGCTTTGATACTTAAAGAGTTTTACCAAAGTGTATCGATTGATACCTTTGATTAGTTTCGTTCATGCTAGACATGAACAGATTTGTGTATTTAAAGACCGCCTGTTTCTACGATGGAAAAGGCAGACTTCGACAGACAGTATTTCAATATACTTGGTTGAACGGTTACTTCTTTGTTCCCCAGTACACCCTCCAAGCCTCCTTTAGTTCTCAGCTCTCGCCTCCTCTCTGGAAGAGCAGGCCACCTGCTAACTATCGTATCTATTACCGATAACATGATTAGCACCTTGTGAACACGTTACAGCACCATTATAGGGCCTGCATATTATCAGATATACCTACATTAGTTGAGTCTTGTGACTATATGGTCACAGAATTGAAGGTATCAGAATAACACCATATATGTCGCTGCTCTCTGTCAGACCAGATCCTGTTCATAGGTTATATGAGAGGAAGCCTTTGGCTAGGTCTGGGAAGTAGAACGGAGTAGATCAGTCAACTACTCAGAAGGTTACTAGGCTTCAAAGATGTGACAACTTTGGTATAGGCCATAGGTAACAGGATATTTTTGTACAAAAATATAGTATCGAATAATAAAGGATCTCGACGAGTAACCAATACTTTAGCACCCACCCTACCATAACTTGAAGAGTTTAGAACTTCAAAGAACAATACCATGGAAGCCAATTCGCTTCATGAAGTGTTACAACTGGGTCCAGGCATACATTGTAGTTGCGGGAATAGCTCCTAATACTAGTACAGCAATTGACACCCTATTATCCAGAGAGGTTAAGGGTTGCTGACCGAGAGACTATCTGCCAATTGGGTGGAATAGCTTCCTGCAATTCAGTAGGAAGTCCTGCGGAAGAAATCTGTAGGTTGGATATGGAGTTATGAAGGTTTGAAATCAGGCAACGTAGAAAGGTAGAAATTACGACTACCATCACAGATACAACCCACAGATGAAACTGATCATTTCATCAACAGTGGAGAAAATTGCAGCCAACTCAGTTTGACTTGAGAACTAGGCTATAAGTTTAAAGACTCTGATGATTGGATAATTACTATTGAAAACAGTATAGTTTCTAGTTAACAATATTGTAATTATTGAAGAGGAGGTTCTAGTTTTCAGGGTCTCCTGGTATTTGCACCTTGGAAGAATACCCGACATTATGAATTATAATAAGAGAGGTACAGAGTTTATGTGATATTTAGATGTAGTCTGCAAATACTCAGAATGCAGAATATAAATATTGAAGTACCTTCCAAGCTTTTAGACATCATCAAGCAATGGAGAAGAGACCTTAACAATATAATCTTGTTTTAACAATTCAACTCTACATTACCTACTTTACTTCGTACTGAGTAGTCATAAAGGAAATGAGTGTATTATGGTCCATTCTAGATAATTTCCATGTACAAAAATGAATCTTGATTAGCTTCAACAACTCTGAAGTCTATCAGGTTGTCTCTGCCTAAAAGTATATTATTAGATCTCATTGTTACCAAAGCTTTCTATATATCTACCTACCTTCTGCTACTAAATGATGTGGCCAGGATACTAAGTGTCCTACCGCATATTCTACAGAAATAAAAACATCCAAAAATATGGGCTTCATAGTCTGTGTAACCGGTACGGGTACTTGGTTATTGGTTTTGTTTTATGTTTTGTTTTAAGTATCGCTTTGATACTTGGTTTGTTTTAAGTATCGTTTGATGCTTGGTTTTGTTTTATGTTTTGTTTTAAGTATCGCTTTGATACTTGGTTTGTTTTAAGTATCGCTTTGATACTTGGTTTGTTTTAAGTATCGTTTGATACTTGGTTTTGTTTTATGTTTTGCTTTAAGTATCGCTTTGATACTTAAAGAGTTTTACCAAAGTGTATCGATTGATACCTTTGATTAGTTTCGTTCATGCTAGACATGAACAGATTTGTGTATTTAAAGACTGCCTGTTTCTACGATGGAGAAGGCAGACTTCGACAGACAGTATTTCAATATACTTGGTTGAACGGTTACTTCTTTGTTCCTCAGTACGCCCTCGAAGCCTCCTTTAGTTCTCAGCTCTCGCCTCCTCTCTGGAAGAACAGGCCACCTGCCAACTATCGTATCTATTACCGATAACGTGATAAGCACCTTGTGAACACGTTACATTTTTTTAACCTCAGCAAGTGGTTAAGAACCTGTCCCCGGATTTAGGCCTGATCAACCTATCGATGTCCACCTCAGAACGCTAGCGGAGAGAAGCGGCAGAATCACAGCACATTCGGCTTCATCTCAAACCCAAGATAGAGTCTTTGACGACCAGGAGTGGGAAGCAAATCCCACGGCAAGATCTTACAAGAAAGAAACAACCCCGGAGCTCTGCCAAAGAGCCGGGCGATCCTGCAAACACGGAAGACACACAACCCCCAGGAGAATTCCCTTCTACTCCAGCAAAGAAGCCTTCCTTTGAACCTCCAAACGACCCAGAATCTAGTAGCGAATCAGATATGGCTAGCACAGGAGGAGGGCCTTCTGGAGGAGGGAAATCTCGGGCAAGGCCTGAAGAAGAGGAGGTAACCGCAGCATTTGAACCCCCTAAGTTTAAACTTCACCTCCCAGCGAAGTTCACAGGCGAAGGGAAAGACCTCAAACCTGAAGTCTTTGAACGATGGGCCACAGAACTCTCACACTTCCTACTCTTACAAGGAAAAGATGTGGAAGATCCTACAACCGGACTTATCATTGGATCATTCTGTGAAGGAAAGGCAACCGACGCATACCACCAATGCTATAAGGACTTCGGCGGGAATGTAAGATTAAGAGGATCTACAGTTCTCGATTACCTGAAAGGACGATTCCAATCCTCTATAACCAACGACCTCCTATACAACAAATTCAACGAGCTCCAGCAAGTTAACGGAACGCATGTCAAGCGAATCACCGATGTGGCTACGGACTTGATAATGTATTAGGACCGAATGGAGAGAGGAAGCATCTCCAAATACATCCTGAAGCGACGATTCTACGACACCATGCACCCTACCCTCCGGCGAGAAGTAGAACCACTCGAGGAAGATGGCGATGATATTGCAGTAATTATTGCAAGAGCAGAACGAAAGGATGCCATTCTCCATGAGACCAAGGCCTACAAAACACAGACTTCCTCTAGTAGAAACAGCCAGCCAAGACACAAAGCCTCCAGCAACTCTGGAGATGACACCCCACGGGCTTTCAAGAAGAAAACAAAATCCTCCAAAGAATCGAGGCGGGAAAAAGGAGATTGTTTTGAATGTGGAAAAACAGGACACATGGCAAAGAACTGCCCTTCGAAGAGAGGAAAAGGAAAGGCAATTAAGCAAGAGGCATCGGCCAACAATGTTGAAAGCGATAACGTCCAATCTAGTGAATATGAAGAAATCCATATCGGATATATCAATGTGGAATGCAACAGTGTTCGACCTCCGGCTACATTCAAGGCACACACCGCTCTGGAAGGAACAATCCTAATCAATGGTAAAAGGGCACGAGTCCTATTCGACACTGGCGCAATCGGAAGAGATATGATCAGTAATGCCTTTGTCTCTGTCCATGGACTCCCCACTCGAGACCTTAACCAACCCATACCAGTCAATATGGCTGTAAAAGGATCACGATCCACAAGCCATAAAACCTGTAGTGCAACCATTCGACTTGGTTCTGCAGTCCTACCCCCCCAGGAAATGCTGATTGGAAACTTAGCCAAATATGATGCCCTAATAGGCATGCCATTCCTGAACCGCCAGAAAGCTATAATCAGGTGTGGGGAATCAACCATCGATTTCCCAGATCAGAAGGTCAGAGTCTCATGCAAGCCAACAAGCGGAGAGTACCGAGCCGCAGTCTGTGAAGCAACTACCCAAAAACAATTGGATGAATACTCTGATGTTTTCCCTGATCAAATACCCGAAGAACTGCCACCTATGAGAGAGGTGAACCACCACATCCGCCTCCGAGACCCCTCCAATCTCAAGAACCAACCGACCTACTCTATTCCTGACGCATACAAAAGCCTACTTTGCGATTGGATCAACCAACAACAAAGAAGAGGAGTCATCTACCGGGCAGAAGCCCCAGGTGCCGCTCCTATGTTTGTCCAACCCAAAGCAGATGGCAAGAGGATCCGTCCCTTGGTTGATCTCAAACTACGGAATGAAAACACGGTTATGGACAGCTCCGCTATCCCAAACCAAACACAGATCCTAAATGCAGTTGGACGGGCTAGATTCCGAAGTAAGATTGACCTAAGCGATGCCTACTTCCAAACTAGGTTAGACCCAGAAAGCGAACGCTACAACAGTTTCAAAACACCCTTCGGAAGTTTCATTAGACGAGTTATGTTACAAGGTGATATGAATGCGCCCGGCACCTTTATGCGAATTATGGAAAACCTCCTAAGCGAATACCTCCACCATTTTGTTTGGGTCTACATTGATGATATTCTCATCTTCTCGAACACCGCAACAGAACACGCCTACCATATAGGTTTGGTTTGTACCAAACTTAGGGAAGCTAAATTCTACGCTAGCAGAAACAAATCAATCCTGTTTGCCGACAAACTCGATATTCTAGGACATGTTATAGATGATGAAGGAATACATGCAGCCCCAGGAAAAATAGCCTGTTTAACGGAATGGTCAACACCCCGGAATCAAAAGGAACTCATGCGATTCCTAGGACTAGTACAAACTATATTTCCCAGTTCCTTCCACACCATGCCACTGTAACACCGCCGCTCACGGACCTTACCGGTAATGCAGAATTCGTCTGGACCCACACTCATGACCAAGCCTTTACCAACATCAAGGAATTGATTAAAAACGCCAATGTTATCCAACCGATCGACTATAGTAAACCAGAACCGATATGGTTGATTACTGACGCATCGGATGTTGGAGTTAGAGCATGGGTTGGGCAAGGGGCCTCCCATGAAACGGCAAGGCCGGCGGCATTACACAGCAAGAAGTTCACTAACTCACAGATGAACTATGGAACAACAGACAAGGAAGCCCTTGCTGTGATTGATGCTCTCGCCGCTTTCAACCACATCCTGAATGGCAATACCTTCACCATTGTTACCGACCACCAACCTCTCACTAATCTTAAAACAGAAAGGATACCAGGAAGAAGAAGAACAAGATGGATAGGCGAAATCAGCAAATACGATGCAAAAATTATCTACACCCCTCGAAGAACGAACTATTTAGCTGATGCTCTTTCCTGCCTATATGAGAATCAAGACCTCGCAAACCCTCCCCTTGTTCACGACCACCCAAGACAAAGCGAGGACAGCCCTGACGACACCTCCTATGAACAAGAAACATCGATGGTTGCGGCCAGCTCTACTACTCCCTCCAATCCTTTCTCTTACACCATGTACAGTGCTGCCGGAACAGAACGAGGAAAGGACATTGATGAAGAATGGAAAGACAATTGCACGCTCCGCAGCACACCTCCTCACGAACTTGAACAAAGTAGACTCCACTGGTCCCATTGCTATCACGACACCTGCCCATTTCACCAGACTGAGATCAAGTTCAGCAACAGATACCAACGACCGTACTATATGCCTGCTGATGATTCCAAAAACACCAGTTTCGACACCGTTGAAGGAGCAGAAGAAGTGATCAATGAAGATGAATCAACCCAACCTCCTTATACCCTTAATCCTGTTCCAACACGATACCAAGGTCTTAAAGAACTCGAACAAGCAGCAGCCTACGTGGATGCAATATCCTATTTACACCCCCCACAGTCAGCCCCGCCATCCTCTCCTCCCATAATCGATTCATGACCACTATATAGTGGACCCTTACGAGTATACAACAATGAAACCATTGTCTCGGTCATACCCCCTACTATTCCCGAGCATCGGCGTCAACTCTACGAAACCTTTAAGGAAGAGGAAGCCCCAATCGAACCAACAAGAGGATCCCTAATCGAGGATGAATGAGATATTAGATCGACCACAGAAGAATTAACCTCCTCATTCCGAAGCCAAATGATAGCAGGATATCGTCATGACCCGATTTACTTCAAAGCCATGGATAGCTCCAGGGATGGAGACCTCGCCCCCTACAACATATCTAATAGAATGGTCTTTACCAGCACCCGTTATGGTGAACACTGCCTATACATACCAAAAGGTCATATGTTCAATGGAATAACTATTAGAGAATATGTCATATCCGAGATTCACAACAAAGGACACCAAAGTGCCGACCGCAACCTTCAATATGCCTCAGAATATGTTTACTGGCCTGAAATGCGAAAGGACTTCCGCGATTTCGTCAAACAATGTGAACTCTGCCAGGCAAATAAGGAGCGAACACAACTACCTCAAGGGAAAGCACAGACCCTCCAACTACCATGTGAAATATTCGAATCGTATGCCATCGATTTCGCAGGACCATTCAACAAATCCGCTGGATTTGACACCATCTTGGTAGCTGTGGACTGATTTTCTGAATATACCTGGCTCCTTCCAATGAAAGTTACCGATTCCTCCAAAGACACCTGGAATAACCTCCAGCGATACCTGTTTACCCCCCATGGGTACCCCTTATCTATTGTCAGTGACACTGATCCCCATTTTACTGCCAGATTCTGGAAGCAAACCTTAACCTCCGTCGGAATAAACCACATTATGGCTGCCCCTGGACACCATGAGACTAATGGCCAGGCAGAACGAAAAATCCGCGAAGTTAAGACCGGAATTAGGAACATGATCAATGAATGACAAACCAACTGGGAACCAGCCCTAGTTGAACTAGCCGCATATATCAATGCCGGATTTTCAGATACCCTGGGAATGTTACCATATAAGGCAGTCTTTGGCCGCCAATACCCTCTCCTACCTACAACACTATTCAAGAACTCCTCAGTCCCTGCCTGCGATGACCATCTAAACCGCCACCAAGCAATTCAGAACGATGCCTTCCAAGCTGTTAAGGCTGCCCGATTCCGAAGCACCACTACTGCCCAGAAACGACGTCGCAAACATATTCCCATCTCACCAGGAGACATGCTCATGGTACACGGTAACATGTTTATTACCAATGTCGGACGCAGCAAGAAACTACAACCCCGACGGTGAGGACCCTTCAAAGTCATATCCTTTGACGAGGATACAGAGAATTACACTGTACAGATGGATGGACGCATGTACCGCCGCAATACTGCAGTCTTCCACGCCTCAGCTGTCAAACGATTCCATCCCAATGACGACTCCAAGTTTCCTGGAAGGACCCACTCTCGGCCTGCACTTATCATCATTGAGAAGAAGGATGAATGGGAAGTTGAAGAAATCAGAGACCACCGCCTTTGGCATGGAAATGATCAATTCCTAGTCAAATGGAAAGGATATCCGACGAGCGAAAACAGTTGGGAACCACTGGAAGGACTTGAGCACGCTATGGATATGGTAAACGGATGGTGGAAAGACAACATGCCAAATGAATCCCTCCCCCCAACAATCAATTATATCACCATGTGCTGGACACCTACAATGCCAGAAACTGAGCGATGGCACACAGAACTCGAAACTAGAGATGGATTTTGGGCACCACACTTTGAGTCAGAGTTCGAAAGCAGCGATGAGGAGAATCAAGCTATGGAGCAGGCTCTCGACAACTTTATCTAGTCACCAATCACCATCCGAATACCATAACGATGTCAAACTATGTGGAGCTTAATGTGAGGCAGCGACAACAGGTTGTTGGACTGTTGTTGAACCGCGATGTTATCCAACTTGAAGACTACTTCGAAATCCTCTGGATTGACTACTGTCCGGATTGTGATCATGCTTGGGTTGATGTACAGCACAAATCTGGTATTCGTGACTACTGTGATTTAGATTTCTTTGAGTCTAAGTATTTCCTTAGAGTTTCCTCTTGTCCTTGGTGTGATACCTATGATGAAGAGTTTTTGGCGGAAACTGAAGCCATGAGGTTCTCGGAATCCGCCTTTGATGACTATTAGGTTTTGTTTGTTTAAAATAGTTGTTTTGTTTTGGGGAATGTAACCGGTACGGGTACTTGGTTATTGGTTTTGTTTTATGTTTTGTTTTAAGTATCGCTTTGATACTTGGCTTGTTTTAAGTATCGTTTGATACTTGGTTTTGTTTTATGTTTTGTTTTAAGTATCGCTTTGATACTTGGTTTGTTTTAAGTATCGTTTGATACTTGATTTTGTTTTATGTTTTGTTTTAAGTATCGCTTTGATACTTAAAGAGTTTTACCAAAGTGTATCGATTGATACCTTTGATTAGTTTCGTTCATGCTAGACATGAACAGATTTGTGTATTTAAAGACTGCCTGTTTCTACGATGGAGAAGGCAGACTTCGACAGACAGTATTTCAATATACTTGGTTGAACGGTTACTTCTTTGTTCCTCAGTACGCCCTCGAAGCCTCCTTTAGTTCTCAGCTCTCGCCTCCTCTCTGGAAGAGCAGGCCACCTGCCAACTATCGTATCTATTATCGATAACGTGATTAGCACCTTGCGAACACGTTACAGTCTGCTTACAAGAAAAAAATGAAGCTCACAAACAAGCAAGGAAAATATCACAATCTCCTAAGCAAATCACTCCGGGTGAACTGCTGGATACCTCAGGAGATGATTTCTCTACAACTTTCATTCATTCCTCCTCTCTCCTGCTGGCTTTCCTAAAACACTTTGGAGGACTAGTAGGCAAAGCTACCAGTGTCTCTCTATTCTCAAGAGCTCTCTCTCCTTTATCAAGATTCTCTACACCATGTCCTAATACTCATACAGCTGATCTCACAAGTCTGGCTGCTAGGATAGGAATAGTCATTGGTCATATATGGCAGGATATTTCAACTAGTATTACTACTGCTAATATTGTCTTTAATACCCTGTTAGCCGACTTACAGGCCAATGCACAAGGGCTGATAGAAGTCCTGTAATGATTGCAAGAAGAACACTATATGCATAATAGTGATATATAGCAATTATGTTACATCAGTATACTATGGGGGAGGTCAATATCCGTGAAATCCAGGAAAGGATTAACGCAGACATAGCCACCAAACTGGTAATACAAGATAGCATCAAGAGTATTATGAAGGGGAAACCACTCAACTGCTGCAAGAAGCTCTTGAACCAGACCTCACCTTAAAATGAGCATTCTAAGAGTTCATAGTATAATAGACCCAGAAGGAACCAAGTACTACAAACCTTGATATCAAACCTGGTCACCTGACAGGAATGAGAAGTGGAAAAATACAATCAGTTTACCTGTACCATTCAATGGGATTAAGAGCGGGTATTAGATATGTTGTCCCTAGTACTAAACAAGATTAAAGTACTAAATAACCCAGGCTCCAGTGGCTGACAGGCTATATTAGAGTTAGTCTCAGAAGAATAGAAAGACAAAGCAGAAAGAGACGAACCTGAGGAAACCCCAGCCCAAGATAAGAGCAAAGAAAGAGAAGAAAAACCCCTAACTCTAAGAATACTTGGTAGCGACTCGGATCATGGGAGTGATAATATGGATGACGATGGAAATAGAGGAAAATGTGGAGGAGGACTATGCAGGTTTAGATAGGAGCTAACCTCTGAGTAATGTCAAGTAGCAGATATATTTGCAGAGGCATTAACCCAGACTGTAAAGTGACCAGCAGACCTGCCCCTAATTCTCAAGGTAAAAACAAGTCAGTGGGTAGATCTCCTGTTAATACAATATGTTGATTACTTCGAATGCAATCTCAGGATTTGAGATAATAATTAGGAACATATCATCTATACCCTGGTGAGAACAAAAGGAGATCAGATAAGCCTGATGGCAGTATGGTATTGGCACACAATGGATGGCCTCTGAGAAGAAGAATAAGACCCAAAACTGTGCTCATGGATCGGTTTTGAATATGAATTCACAAGTCAGTACGCCCCTGTTGAATAAGGACATAAAGCTTTAGGAGATATGGAGTTAGTTGAGGATAAAAACGATATTCAGGCTCTTATAGGGAAAATGCATAACTTGAATCTTCATACTCGACTAACTGGACTAGTCTAGCATATGGTGGTAGACAGGGAGTTGGCCTCCAAGATTAGATGATGGCTTTCCGTGAACAAATACGATACTGATACAGAATAGGAAAAGTCAGTCCAGAAAGCAGAAAGGGATGAGGAGGAACAATAAGAGTAGGACCACCTAGATCGGGATAAACCAAAATGGTCGAAAACATACTCATACGAAAAACCTGGAGAAAAGTATCAACCAAAGCTAAAAAGGGAGAAAACCATAATCAAGGGTGGTGGTACCTCTAAAAAATGAAAATTGGACCCAGGGTCCAAAAAAACAGCAAAGAGATCAACAGGGAATATGAAGTTGATACATACAAACTTTAAGAAGACCCATGAAAGGATTCCCTAGTCAATAATTAATAAAAAAAAGTGCGGAGAAAAATGTACTCATTGTGGAAAGGAAAACTACAAGTAAAAAACTCACTGGAGACAAATTCAGATATCTTGAATAAGGGTAGAGGACCCCTCATTCAAGACACCAAGGCCCAGAATGGTGGTAGTAGTTTACTGTCCTAGAAAAATATCTACTACTTATATTCCAAGAAGTAATAAGCTTTGGGATCTAGGCAAAAACGAACAAGTAACTTAAGTCATTTTATTGGTACTGACAAGGATGATGTTTGGGTAGTCTAAAAGAGATATACTCTCTAGGAATTGAAATTAACAGAAAAAAGGAGACACTAAAGCAAAGGTATCAACCTCGAAGTCATGACCTGAGTGTGAGTAAATGTGTCCTTCTTGCTACAAAGTCAAGGAGATCAATAAAGAGCAATGTACGCATGGACAGCACCTTAATAACTTCCAAGGGATGGTTGCAAGCTTGTCCCTAATGACCAGATACATGTTCGTTAGGGTAGTCAGGCAGTTGATCTGGAAATTACAAGGGTTGCGATAAGAATCAAAAATCTAAATGGGAAACAGACAGCACCAAGAATACTGAATAGGGAGCGACAGTAGGGCTAGGATGAAGGATCCAGGGAGATAAGTAAAGTATATTGTCGATCCATACAGGTAATAGATACAAGAGCTTTAAACCTTACCTTTGGTTACTACTTCTTAGGTGCTGTGCTGGTACCAAATAGAACCTGATAAAGTGACAACACTTTCTATGGTTATGCAAGGGTGGAGAATACGCCCAGGAAGGTTATCAAAGAGACAGCCGACCAGATCTATGCACCTGGCTTTTGTTTCCATGATATCTGGATGATGGAAGACCCTTTAGATTGGTTCCACAGGTTGAAAAAGTAGATAGTATGGAAATCCATCAGCAGGAGGTAAAGATCGCTAGTAGTGGGCAGCCTTAAGGATATTATGGATTCTATTATTTAGTTTGGCGGCTGAGGCTTTAGTCACCAAAACCGTACAGGTATGGTAATAAATATTAAAAATTGCTACATACTATGAGGCATATGGGAATGGTGCAGTGGTATAAGTCACATGATTTAATTCATCAAGGTCACACAACTAATATACACTCGCCATTTAGTTATAATAGTAATCAATAATCATGAGATAGTTTCTACCAGTGACGAGCGAGCATGTAAATTCCTTATACTTGGTACATAGATGCTCTAACTGAAGGCATTTACCTTTATCCTACAGAACGGACTCCTGACTACGTGTGGGGAATCCTATGGAGAAAAACACTTAGTCAGTTAAAAAGTTATGAGACACTTAGAATGAACAAGTCATGTTGGTTGATTGTCACACTGCAGTTACTATACAGACACTATTATTGGTAGATGTGTCGGGAAGTAATAGGACAACAACGTAATAAAAAAATTAGTATTCCA